>NW_023397285.1:84135-169666 GCF_011125445.2 Fundulus heteroclitus
TGGGCAATCCTTTGTCTCCTGCATGCATCATTAAGCCTGACTCTCATGACTTCTGTTTCTGGTTCACCATTGTTCCTTCTTTGAACTGTCTTAATCAATACTGACCTAGCACACATAGAACACCCCACAAAAATGGCTCTGACCCAGTTGTCTAGCCATCAGTGTTTATATTCACCTTTTTTTCCTGCTTTAAACACACAACCTTAATGACATCATTTGCTGCAGAATATGTTCCTTACAGGTTCCATGAAAAAGAGAAAATCAATGTTATTCACTCTATGCTATGTTGGTCACTTACTTTGGCAGCTAGGATGTAATAATGAGTCATTACGTTTTAGTGATAGAATAATTGACATGCACATGAAAATGTAAATTTCTGCATTTAAAATACGATGAAAAAGACTCTATAAAAAACAAATGTTTTGTTGAAAAACACAAAAGTGGAGATGAAGAAACAAAAGGAGGAAGAAATGTCTCCACAGTATTTTGGGTGTGCCACCATATTATTCTTTGTACCTCATGGGAGACAACCTTTGTGATTGCTTCATTGCTCTCGTAAATCCCCTCGATTTAAGTGTCTGCATTTCAAATGCTTCTCTCCAAAGCACTCTGATTCTGCCAGCCCCAAAGCCTTGGGGCTAGAACTATTGCGCACTAACTGGGGATTATAGGCTAGTATTTGCCATTTACTCCTTGTTATGGGTCCTCAGTGAAAGGCTCCATTTTCTCCCTATATAGCCTTCCAACTATAAGGAACTCAGCTAGATTATCTTTATGCACAGTGATGCAACAGGAAACATGCTAAACCACTGATTGGTTTTGATGCGAGGAGATGAAGATGATAATGATGACGATGATGAGATTTTGCAGTTTACAGGGTTACCACCGGGAGAGAAGCTTTGATGAAAAAGAGGAGCCCTCTTTCAGACAGAGATGGAGACAGAGAGATAAAGATGAGGAAGGGGGAAATTTGGTTCATCTATCAGTGAAAAACAACGGCAACCACTTTAACAGGAGTGGGGGAGAAAGAGGAAACTAGGGGAATGCATGAAAGTGACAAAAAGGCTAAACAAAGATATAACGGAAGGAACCATGCAAATAAAAAAAACAGACAGTAAACATCTTTCAATCTAGCACTTCCTGGGTTCACTAAATAGTTTGTTGATGTATCCTGTCAAGATCTTACTATGCATGAAAACTATCAAAAAATTATCTCTCTGAAATCACAACATATAATCATATTCTAGTGAGGGTTAGTCAGTCTCATTGACATCTTTAGCCAACCTCAGTATAATTTGATAGCTATCTAATGTGACTTAATATTTATGAGCCAATGTTTTTAAGAAAGTGTAGAACCCTTTTGGGGTTTTTTATAAGCCCAAATTAGAAACAGACAAAAGCAAAATGATTTTAAAGATGACAAAGGCAGTTACTGCAATACTGTCTTTAATTTTGTTGTTGACATTGGAATGGGTTACTGCTTTTTTTGTGTTTTTTTTTTTTTTATCTTTTTTTGGCTTCTGTAAAATAAATTATGGGTGATTCATGAAGAGTTTTAAATCTAAACTTTTGTTAAACAGTTTAGCTGCACTTTTGTTTTCTTTTTTAAACCATGTTCATAATACTAGAAAACAAAGAAAGTGAAGATGAAGAGAAACATACAGAAAATGAGCCAAGCCTTCTAAACTTACTTGCAATGCATGGCTACTTAGATGGCATTAAAACATCTTTTTTCTTTTGGAACCTTAATAAAACGTTTGTGTTAAGTATTTAGACATAAATGAGCAATAAGTGAAAATTCATTATTTTGGATACAAAGAACTAAAAAAATGTGATGTGAAGAACTGGTATCTTTTTAAATGGAATATGGTATGACGTCACACATCATCTCTCTATGTTATTTTTCAGCCTGTTATTTACAAGCCATGCCAGCCGTGCGTGCATATACTGCCATGTGAACAGCTGTCAATCATTAAATGCCACCACCAGAGCAGTGTAGCGTAGGAGCAGAATGGCGAAGAGCATATCAAGTATATCGAAACGTTGTCATGCTAACAGCGTTATAAAGCTATGAGTTACTTCTTCACTAGACATGCTCCTCCAATAGGTGATGCTGTTTTGCTGTGTATTTATCCATTGGATATAAGCATAAATAAGTTGCTTGTAGCTCCTTATACCCTGTGAAAATCTGAGCCATATGGACTTTTGTCTTGTATTTCAGAATCAGAATCACAATTTAATAATCCCAGAGGGATATATATATATATATATGTATAACTATAGATCCAAATAATGTGATAGTGATGTTGTGCAAGAACAGTGCAAATAATTAATAAATGTCAATTACAGAGAGGGGGTGTCTGAATCACTGAGGGAGGAGTTGTAGAGATTGATGACCACAGGCAGGAATGACTTCCTGTGGCGCTCTGTGGTGCATCTTGGTAGGAGGAGTCTTCTGCTGAAGGAGCTCCTCTGCTGGGCCAGTGTGTCATGGAGAGGGTGTGAGACATTGTCTAAGATGGACTGGAGCCTGGACAGCATCCTCCTCTCTGCCACTGCCGTCAGAGTGTCCAGCTCCACCCCACAACTCCCCGGCCCCTCCTGATCAGTTTGTTCAGTCTGTTGTTGTCAGCGACCCTCAGCCTACTGCCCCAGCATGTGACAGCAAAGAAGATTTGTACTGGCCACAACAGACTCATAAAACATTCTCAACAGCGTCCCAGAGAGTTAAAGGACCTCAGCCTCCTCAGGAAAAAGAGTCGGCTTTGGCCCTTTTTGTAGACCGCCTCAGTGTGTTTCTAGTCCAGTCCAGCTTATTGTTAAAGTACACTCCCAGGTACTTATACTCCTCCACAGTGTCCACATGGACTCCCTGGATGGAAACAGGGGTCACAGGTGTTTTTTGCCCTTCTCAGATCCACTATTAGCTCATTAGTCTTGGCCTCTCCTGGAGCTTTCTCGCAAAAGAATGCGGATTATTCAGCTCTGGAAAACTTGAAAAATATAGTTGACTGCTCCATGCTATGTAGCTAGGGTGTGTGTGCATTACACAACACCTGGCGTTGACAGAACTATGACAATACAAAAAAAGATCTGATTTTGTTCAACAGGCTTTGTAGGATACGCCTTCGCTTTTGCATTGACATACAGTATTCCCCCAAAAGGTGTGACTTCCAGTTCAAAATATCATAAGAGATTAAATAGGGGGAAAAAATCAGTTTCAATATCCTCATCATCATATTAGGTGACAATAAAATACCTAGTTAATGAAAGGGAAAATTAAAAGATAAATGAAGAGCATCCCCATACAATAACAGAAATAAATTATACAGTCATATATAAGAAATTAGAATGCTAAATGCTCATTTATTTTAGTAACTCAATTCACCAAGAGGAAATGCATTACATACATTAATTTCAAACAACTGATGTTTTCAAGCCTATATTTCTATTAATTACGATGCATTTTCACTTACAGCTAATGGGAACAAGGCATTTAAGATTAAAAAATGAGAAGATAGAAAGTGAGTACCCGCTGCTTTGCTGTCTGCTTCTGACACAGTGCACTTGTACTGTTTATCGGGCTGGTCAAAAAATCTGTAACAAAAGCACTGAAGAAGGCTCAACCACTTCTAAATCCTTTTTTAGCATTCTGGGTACTTTGTTAGACAAGAAAATGTGTCAAATTGTTAAATCAAAAGCACACTAACTGTTAGCTGCTAATGATTCTAACATTGATGTAGGAGTGTATCTCACTACATTAAAAGGCTATTTAACAATCTTTTATTGAGGTAGGTCTGTATTTGTCTAAAGTATAGGGACAAAACAGATGAACTGGATATTTCTGCACTGAACAGTGTTTCCTTTATACAGAGATTAAATTAAAAACTGTACTTATTTGAGAAATACTTTTAAAACAAAGACTTGTCTTGTTTTGATGCAAACTTCTGCTCCACATACATGAAATTACCAGGAGGCAATGGAATTATATATAATTTATTGTAATACATTGATCTGTCTGATCCAGGAGGAGTTCTTTAAAAGCAGAGGGAGGAATCATGGGTTTGAGAAACCAGAGGCATCAAAGGCTGAGAATCTATGAAGGAGCTTGGAAGGTAACCTTGGAAGGATATCAAAACTGAACAAAAGCTCAGCAACATGTAGATGTACCAAAAATCTCATAAAAGCAAGAGGTACCACATAGGTTGACAATAAGGTGTTGAATGATTGGCAACCAGCTTCTCTTATCCTCCAGCTGATGACCTAGTTCGAATGCAGGTGCATTGAAGCACATTTCTCTGGTAAAACCTGCAACTTCAAGAGAGATAGGAAACCACACAAACACAACACACCCAGATCTCTGACAATATTTTCCCCTAACAACCACAATGGGAGGCCTAGACAAATGGGATTTTCAAAGTCCTGAACAAGAGAATCATCAACAATAATTGATCGAAGAACCCAAGGAGTGGTCTTCAGGCTGTAACCTTGAGTACTGCCAGACCTCACCGACAGGTCTCCATGATCTGAAATCCTGAAAAGGCAGAATGCTCATTAATTTTCCAAATTGTTGGAGGGAGGAAAGAAGGAGGGCACAAGGCACTGGAATGGACTGCTTGATTGGAGAGAATTGAAAGGTGAAATGGATCATGGAGGCGGAGATGGATGGTAGTGCGACTAATGATGGATTCATTTTCATATGGGTCAATGTGTCTGGGAGAGAGCTTTCTGGAAATAGATTTTACTGTAACATCACCGGATGAGAGCCAAACCTTGTGACCAGGAGAGAACTGGGGGGCAGGTGTTGTTTTTCAGTTGTGATTCTGTTCAGCAGTGCATTGGAAAGCTGATGATGTGGTGATGGACCAAATGTGCCTGCAGCGGCTGATGTGTTGATGAACTGAGGTGGCAGAGTTATTGTTTTCATCTAAGGGGGAACAAGGGAGGCTGGTAACCAAGAGAGACCTTAAAGAGAGAAAGACCAGCGAGTGATGAGACATGAGATTTGTGGCCATATTTGATCCCAGGGATGTATTTTCTCCAATTGGCAAAATTGGAGGAGGTGGCACAACCGAGGGTGGCTTCAATGGCCTGATTCATTTGTTCACCTAGACCATAGTACTAGAGTTTGAAAACCTGAAGAGAGGCAAACTTTGGCATTTAAAGCAACGTCAGGGGCGGGGCTTCGGAGGGCTGGGCCTCTAGCACAGCCAAGGGGGGCCACAGCACAAGTGCAAACCTTACCTGTCATCAACCATTTAAACAGGGCTTATATAGATTGTCCGAGTCAGGATTGAGCCATGGTTGCTAAAAAACCTTACAAGACAGACTGACTTTGATGATGTAGTAGATGTAAATATTTATTAAAATGTTGTGCTGCATTACTGTCTTTATTTTCACTCTCACATTTAACTTTATGAGATTGAAATTACAAGTGGATTCCCGATATTGTCTCCAAGTGTATTTTGGGTAAAACTTGTCACAAACCATCCACCAACATCATCATCAGTCACTTGTCTACAGATAAATGAGGTGAAGTATTTTTACGGACTAAGTTAACATGAGTGGAACTTTATATAAGCATAAAAGTGGAGCGGCAAAGCGAAAAGAAAAGGAAAAAAAAGAGCAAGAAAAAGTCAAGTTACAAAAACTGGACACATGTTTTGTTCGCTGTCCTGGAGATGAACTTGACTTTTTGGTTGGCAGCAATTCAGGCCTGCCAAAACCACCAGCACAGCCAGGCTGATTTCAGTTTGCAATTTTTACAATCACTATACACGATATGTGAGTTAGTTGTAAACTGTTGGTGGATGTAAATTGTAATAGCCCAGCAGTCTAGCTTATATCCCTTTCTTTCTCTCTTAGCGGTATAGAGGTGATGTCTGGGACTCGGCAGTGGCCAGCTGCTCTAGGGTAGAGTCAGACCTGGTGCCTGTCCAACAGCACCCCTTTTCACCCATGCTGGACACTGGAAATGAAGGCAGCTCTCCTCCTGCTACATGTTACACGTAGACCGAAGATGATAAAAACCGTCCTCTGGAATGTTTTCCGACTGATTAAGGCCAGTTTTGGCCTTTAAAAATATATATACATTAAAAGATATATACTTAAGAGGTTCCCATGCAGACTCAAAGATCCATTCCCCACTGATAACGACAATCAATGTTTTTCGGAAAGTTATTACACCTCTACCACTAAAGCTGGGATGAAACTTCCCTGCAGTTTGATGTACTATTCCCCAAATTAGAGTTCTGTGAGCCTTGCTGGCTTTTTGCCAACCAAAATGCAACAATACATGTTTAACAGAATAAGAGACTGGAGTTGAGAAGCATGAATCCACGCAAATACATCTTGGTGAATGCATAGCCTATGAGCAGTTGAAACTCAACAGCATAATAGATGCTGAAATGGTTAGGAATGTGCATAATGGAGCCTTGTTTTGGAGACAGGTCCTTGAGCGCATTGTAAATGTCACTCTTACTCTGGCTTCATGCAACCTGGCATTCAGGGTGCACAGGTCAGGTCAGGGAAATGCTACCAACTTTTTGTCATTAATCAAGTTATTAGTGCTGCGACCCTGTTTTGAAAGAGCTAATCAACCGAGCAAAAGGGTCAGTGAAACACCCAAGTCACCAGTTTCAAGATTAGATGATTTACATCCTGTCTTAACGTGTAAAAGAAACATAATTAAAGAAATAAATGAAGCCCCGTTTTATCCCATTATCATGGACACAACGCAAAATGTGTCAAAGATAGACCAGCTGAGTCAGGTCTACTGTTACTTAACTATTAGTTTGAATGACATGAATATTGCAACAGATATACTGATAAATGAAGTGTTTTGGGGTTTTGAAGCAACTGTGGGCTCATCACCGTCAGAGCTTGAAAGCCAATCCTGGGGTTTATAGAGAAAAATGGAATAGATTTGTTAAAATGCTGCAAATAGGGCTATGATGGGGCTGCAAATATAAGTGGTGCATAATCAGGTGTACAGGCCTGAATATACAGAGAGGAAGCCCCGTTATGTTCATTGTGCTGCTCATAAGCTCAACCTTGCTCTTACCGACTCTGTTAAAATTTCCCCCAGACTGAAGCAGTTCTATGACACTGTAGAGAACCTGTACAACTTTTTTGGTCTCAGTATCAAACAGTGGGCACTCCTTAGTGACTTAATGACGCCAGAGAGCAGAAATGTCACTTTAAAACGCCTCTGTCCCACTCGTTGGTCATTTCGACAGGATGCGCTTTTTGAGTTGAGGCACAGAGATGGAGACATTACACAAGCCCTTGTCAAAATATCCCTGACCAGTGACAAAAAAAGAGGAGTGTAGTGAAGCAAGTGCCCTGAAGAATATCATAAGTACATTTTCTTTTGTGTTTTTGGTCAACATGCAAACCATGTTGTATGAGTGTATATATGCTGCCTCACAGTTACTGCAAGCTAAGGACATGGATATTCTGAGAGCATTTACTCTTCTGCAAAATGCAATCGGTGTTTTGATGGAGTTTAGGGAGCAATTTGATGAGGATAAGTCTGCCATTCTTGCTGCAAAATGGGAGCATTTAAAGCAACCAGGGCCAGGGTTCATTTTTATGAACCTTCTGAAGACAGGGAACAACTTTCGGGTGAACGTTTTCAATGCATGTCTTGATATTACCATCCAGCAACTGGCCCAGAGATTCACCAGTTTAAATGGAACTGTGAATATGTTTGAAGCAATTCAACCCAACACACTGCTGCAAGCAGGAGATGAGTAGTTACATCAAGCTACCCGGTGGCTTAGTGAGCACTACAGCCGGGACATCACCCCCAGCTTCTCTGGCCACCTGCTTTGTTTTAGAACCTCTTTCAGGGACCATATAAAGTAAAAGTCTGTTGTATATCTGGCAAAAAATGATCCTTGTCAACCTCCCAGCAGTAACCTCTACATTTAGTGAGGTGTCCACCGCCCCTTTATTTTTGACTCTTCCAGTCACCGTTGGAACCACTGAGAGCTCATTCTCCAAATTAAAACTCATTAGAGAATTTACATACAGAGCACCGTGCAAGAGTTCGCGGAGCGCAAGGCTTGTTGTATGCCCTTCAATTAACTGTGTGTAGGCCAATAGATGATGATAATAGATGTGGTCGCTATCCGTGGTGCTGAAATGCTTTGAATTTGTAATGTTTTATTATAAGTGACCATGTAGCCTATTGTTTTTGTTGTTCTTTTGGTTTATACTTGATGTCTGTTAGATGGACTTTAAATCCCATAATCACTCTCTATGGTGCCAAAGCTTCTAAGACCCGCTGTTGTGGGCATGTGTATGTTGTAAAATTATGTTATAAAGGGCCCGGTCATTTGCCCCGCTCTAATTTGTTCCGCTAGTGAGCAGCATGAAATGGGGACCCTGGTCAGAAAGAATCTCCTGTGGAATACCATATAAACTGTGTTTGATCAGAAGCTGAGCCATTTGGAGGGATGTAGGTAACTGTATCAGATTGATGAGGTGGCAACCTTTATTGTAAGGGTCGATTATGGTTGAAATGGTGATCATGCCCTTGGAAATTGGGAGTCGAATAACAAAGTCAAGGGGGATGTGGGACCAGGGTCGTTTGGGTGTTGATGGGGGAAGGAGGCCAGCATGAGGTTAATTTCCAATATTGTTTCAGGAGCAAGTAGGCCAACGAGGATGTAGTCTTTGATGTCTTTGTGAATTGATGGCCAACAAATCTAATGGTTGATGAGAAACAGATGGTGGGGCTGATTTCTGGGCGACAAGATAACTTAATCTTTGAAACCAGTGAATGAGTGAAACGTAAGTGGCATTAGGAGGACCAATGCGGGGTTGGGTTCAGTCTGAGCGACCTAATTTATGACATCCTCTATTTCCCATGTGAGGGAGCTGATGTGGGATCATGGGTTCAAGGAACATTTCTTTATCGGGACAGAGCTGGCGTGAGAGATCAGGCTAAAAATTCCTCAAACATGGCCAGTAAGAGATTTTAAACTGGTGTTGTGGAATCAGGCACAGAGGATAAAAACTGAAATGTGAGACTTTTACAGGCCCCTGGGGACTGTCCATCACAGCAGGTGGTGCCGACACTGCTATGTACCAGGCAATGACGCCGTATTAATTTTTAAGGTTGGGGGGAATGTGAATGTTTCATCAACTTGCTCTCTTTTAGTAGGCACCCTTACTGTAAAAACGCACATGCTCATTGTTGTCACACAGTGATATACAAAATGGATATTATATAACAAACTGCAGAGCTCAGGAATATGAAGACGTTCTTTTTCCACAAAAAAAGGAGTGGAAATGTATTGCTCTGTGTTCATCAGAGGTAAAGTGTGTTAACAGTAAAATAAATGACCTCTCTCTGTGTTGCTGTTCAGATCTGCGGTGCTGAAATGTCACCTGTCATTGTTATCCAGGTCATTTATTAAGAATGATGATCATTAAGAAAGGCAACCGATATAGAAATACTGACCATGACAGCAGTAAATAATCTACACTGGTGCAAGGACACAGTTTGGTGCTGCAGTGCAGACACAAACTTGCAGTGTGATCCCATCTTCTAACACAGGAGATGATGAGTAAAGAAAACAATTTAGTGGCACTTGCAGCTGGATGGCTGTTACAGATCATGCCCAGCCTACCTGATTTTGCTTTGATTAAAATTAAAAAAGTCTTAGCATAATTATTTGACTTTTTTGTTCCCTTTATTATGACCAAAACTGTGAAAAAACTAATATTAGAAATAGTATTTTGTGGCAAAAGCTATATAGATCCTTACTAAAATTTAATTGGTGAGTTTACTTTTCTTTATCAGCTGTCTGACAATTCTTCCATGAGCTACTGTGACTGTGCAGTGAAGCTAATTAAAAATGAGAACATGGACTTAAATCAGCCGTTAAATCTAGTTAATGCGTTTGCCAAGAAGAGTAGAACTGAAGCGAATGCTGTCGCTTTACCTCCTCTCCAACTCCTGGATGTCACAGACACAGTGCCTGAGCCTGGTTCTCCAAGAGTTATGATCATGCTAATCAGGGTTAGGTGCTAACCTTTGTGTGCAGGGTTAGGACTTCTTTTTATTATTTCAGTTTCTTGTAAATAAGCTATGTAGGCATATCTCCATGTTTGTTTCTGAGAGCATGCGTCGTGTTCGCACTGAGTTGTTGTGTGGATTGATGCACCCTTTCTGTGTGCCATGCACATCACACTCATGTGGCATACTTTGATTTGGTTGAGGACCTCACCTGCAGGTTTGTGATACGATGTTGCTCTTTTTGTGTGCCTCACGCATCATATCGTAGGAGTAGTGTCGGTGTGGGTCAGGTGCGGTGATGGTTTGTGCACACAAATATAATCCTGCAGATGCCCCAAATTCAAATAAGGTGGTTGATAAACTTTTGATGGAGAAAACAAGGAAAAGAACTAAAGCATTTGTTAATTTCAATAACTGATTTCCTAATAATCATCTCAGGGTTAACAAGCATCACCCCAGCATGCAGGGTTCATGTGACTGGTACGTTGTCAAGCTTGCAACACAGCGAGAAAATATATGCGCAAAAGTGACATGTCATTTGCGAGTACTATATGTGGCCCATTAATTCATTGATTGGGGAAGTGACTTAAATGAAGTTGAGAACTGTTACCAATTTCAAATCTCCTCAGAATATTCTTTCCGTCTCAGGCAAGTATTAGCTGTGGTAAACTTTGTTCAGCTCCAGGCTGTCAGTCAGGAGTTTGTGGATATGAAGAGCTGATTAAGATGCTGTTTGGACATTGGTGACCAGAGGGAGCTTTTTAGTCGACGGAAACTGTTGCGCTTGACATGGGTACTGTCACTGACACACAAACTACTTGAACAATGATAAAAAGGGTGTTTTCATTGACAATGTAAATCGGTTTTGGAAGCTGAAATTTTATTATTAAAATCAGAAAAAACTTCTCCTTTGTTGTAATGTTGCTGAACAGTCTTTGCTAAACATCTGTTATTTTATTGTTAAAATAACAAATAATGCCTTTAATAAAAGAAAATGTCAAATAGCCAAAGTTATCCATTGAAACAGTTTCGTAGGTCTTGGGTTTCTGGAGAGATTATGTGGTGGCCGTTTCTGACCAAGTTTCCGTTTAGAAATTGCCTCGCCAGGCTGCACAGGTCTTGGCTATATCCTCCTGAGAACCAAAGAAAAAAAGTGTCTTACAATTTCTTTTTTTGTGTGATTTCCCATGTATTTGGACCTAAAAAAAACACATTACAATTTTAATTTTTTTAAATATATTTTTAATTTTAATTTTATAGCATGTCCACTGTGGAGGACAACAGGACTATTTGCATGGGAAAATAGAACAGGTTTTAGAAAATGAAAAAATTTAAAAAGATTGTCTTGAAAGTGATAATTACCTAAGAACTGTCACATTTGATAAAAACAAATAAATATCTGTAACATTGTTCTGTTGTTTGATGCTTGCAACAGTAAAAATACATGTATTTAGTTCAACAATAAACTACAAGACATAGAACTAAGCAGTTCTGCATTTCATCTTCCTCTGGATATTTTAGCTGTGATAATCCTGTCTGACTGAATGGGATGATTTGCTCATCAATGCACACTTTGTCACACCTTGGAAGGCTGAGACAACCTTGCCTCACACGGTCAAGCAATGGTCTGACTCTCCAAAGAATGTCTGACTTCTTTGTCTCTTCAGTCACATCCAGGTCATTGACAATCTTAGCTTCTTAGCTTGTAGAACCTGTCCCATGTCATCTTCTTGCTAATGACTGGTACATTGTTTTTTTTAGCCCAAAACATTTTCACTCTGGGATAGCCATGGCAGGCCATGTGGACTGATATGCCAAAGAAAATTTTGATTTCTTGGGCAGTAAAATTTGGGCTGTAAAATTTTTGAGTTCTTGGGGGCGAGTGTTGGCCTAGTGGTTAGAGCAGCGCGCTTGCACTCAGGGAAGGTTGCAAGTACCCGGTTTGATCCCCACTGCCTGCATTCTGGGTCCCTGAGCAAAGACCCTGAACCCCAGATTGCTCCCCAGGCGCCGCACATGGCAGCCCACTGCTCCCCAAGGGTGATGGGTTAAAAGCAGAGAACAAATTTCATTGTAATGTATGTTTCAATGTATGTTTCAATGACAATAAAGATGATATTACTATTATTACTAGTAGTATTCAGAGACACTCCTGTAGTTTGCAGCTGTCTTTGATTTGTAAAAGCTGCCAGATCTTCAAAGATTTTGACATCAATGTACTGTGAAAAGTACTGGATTGGACTCCAGTATTCACAGATTTTAGGGTCATTGTGATAGGCAGGAATCCCAGGTAGCACAGGTGTGAATCTATTATAATGGGATGGGATGAGGGAAAAAAATAAAGTTAAGTTAATAAAAATCCTACATTTTTTACACATCAATTTTGATTAATGCCATAATTTCAGTGTCATGGGTATAATATTGACCAATCTCACAAGCATGTTTTTAGGCAACCTGCATACATTTAACATCTGTTATACAGACTACAAACTCTACAATAATCTACAGTAATATGATAATAAAATTTAAAACATTAGCTTGAAACTAAATAAAACATACAAGTTTGTCCTGGCCCACAGAGGACGACGACTTTCCCACTCCCTCTCTGGCTCTGACTGTCTTATGAGATTCTCCTACATTTTCTTCCGCTCCTTCTTCGTCACTATTTCCCCCTATCACAGGCTGATACTCATTCTCATCCTTTTCCTCATCTGACAGCTCCAAATCTGAATTTCCCTCCATTATCTGGTATAGAATCCTCTCTGCTTCGCTTCTGTCTCCGACGACAATGTCAGTCATTAAACACATTAACATGGTCCCGGTGTCCACTACAGTTGACATTCATTAAATGACTGTTATTTCAAAACATAAATAATGAAAGTGTTTTCAGATGTAATAATATTGTTGATGACACATTAATAAACAAGAATATATATAATTATCATGGTAAAAAAAGCAATAGATAAAGAATATTTGACTTACCTTTCCTCTTTTCATAAAATGTGGTTGTTAGTATAGCGACCATCTTGTGAGAGAAAAAAAGTAAAGTTCCCAGCTTGCAAACCTATCACATGATACATCACTGGAAAGCCCAGGATGTCCTCTACAGAACACTATAGGGCTTGATAGGGTAACTCCAGATACTTAAGGGAGATACATGTGGACAAAATGTCCACTACAGTGGACATAAATGAATGGGCCGGGTCTCAGGAGGATAAATTTGTTCTATTATTTTAAAGATGTTCACATGAATTGAAGCTCATTGCTATTGTTTCCATCTTCCTGTATTTTCTCCAAATAGCGCCCTGCCATCGGTGCACACCGCGCAGTGCTGTGCCACTTTGCAGCGGCCTTTGGGACGTGCATGATAATAGCAGACTAATAACGAGCGCAGTTATTTGCAGTTTTTGTGAATATTGTTGCATGTGTTATTTAAAATTAATGAATTTGTTTGTTCTCAATTAGTTAAACTAATTTGATCTCATTCCACATCCTTTAAGAAAAATTTTGGTTCTCTAACTTAGACCTGCAGTGAACCAGGATTCACTGAATCATTCTAATAATGGTTTTTAAACTATTTTATTTGTCCTTTTGTTTTGTTTGTGTGTACATGGTGCCTTAGCTTCTTTTTATCCTTATTTTGCTTAGTAGTTTAGTTAGGTTTCAGTAGAAAAGTCCTAGTAGAAAAGATTTGATGATTGCGATATATGAATCAGAATCAGACATACTTTAATAATGCCAGAGGGAAATAATAATCCCAGAGGGAAATTATGTTAATTCAGATAAACAAAATTATGTAGTGGTGAACTACTAAAATCAGAAAAACTTCTGCTTTGTTGTAATGTTGCTGAACAGTTTTTGCTAAACATCTGTTATTTTATTGTTAAAATAACAAATAATGCCTTTAATAAAAGAAAATGTGAAATAGCGGAAGTTATCCATTAAAACAGTTGTGTCCTTTTGTTTCGTTTGTATGTTCATCATTCCTTAGCTTCTTTTTATCCTTATTTTGCTTAGTAGTTTAGTTAGGTTTTACTAGCCTAGTAGAGAAGATTTGTTGATTGTGATATATGTTAATTTAGATAAACAACATTCTGTAGTGGTGCTCTCAGGATGTTGATTTATTTCTGTTAAGAAAATCTTCTGCTTGAAGCAAAGTTCTCACTCATTTATTCCATATGTGTTCAGAGTTTACTGTTAAAAGAATGTCAGTGCTCGAATCACTCTTTAAGCTATTGTACTAACATCAGCTGATTGGGCTGATGTTCACCGGACACTACCTAACAGACAGAGGGTTATTAGATAAACATTAAATAACTTCAAAACACACGTAATAGTACAATACTGGTAACTGGAGAAAAAATAAGGACCAACAAGATTATCAAGGGTTAAGATATTTGACAGATTGCAAGCAAGACAAATTCTTATAACCAGTCCAAACCAGTACAGGATGCTCTGCACCCTCCAAACAATTTTGTCACTCCTCAAATGCCAATTTTGTGACGTTCCCAGTCATCCACATAATTACTTTATCTGGTGGATAGATGACAGGTGAAAAAGGGAGAAGGATGAAGGTTCTTAAAGCTTTATACTGCTGGAAAAGAACTGCACTGGCGCCCAAGTCAGAAGCATCAACTTTCAGAATGACTTGCTAATGGGCATCGGGCTGAATCAGAACAGGTGCCTCAAATATATTTTTCTTAAGCTCCAGAAAGCCTCTGTCAACCTCTGTCAGAAGGCTAGCAGTACCATGTAGGTTAAGACCTAGAGAATTCTGGGAGAGGAAACCAAGCAAACAGACCCTGATCCCTTACAGGACTGAGTCAGTGTGGATTGATTACAGATTCTGTTAAAAAAAACGTTCTATATGTAGGAGTGTAAAAGCTTTATTTATGTTTTGTACATGTGAACAAAATATAGAGATTTGAGAGATTGTTTTCTTCAAAAAATATTGCTGAAAGCTTGTATTGTCTAATTTGTGAACTCAATATTGTGTATCACCTGGATGTATTGGCTGCTTGTGTTATTAATCCCTCACCCCAACTAGGAATAGGGGGAATCACACATCTTGAGTTACAAAATACTTGAAGCGGCTGACAATTTATTACCTAAAATTAGTTTAGAGAGACCCAATATATCAGCTTCACTGTAAATTCAAATACAACCGTGCGGTCTTTTGTAAAAACCTGCTATAATTCTTTTTGAGGTCAAAGTAATTAGGCCTCAGGGCTGCCAGTTCTTGCCAGTTTTATTAACTACTCTCAGAAAGGTCATGAAATTGAAACCTTCCTTCAAGCTGTCCTTAAATTAACCACAATGACCATATGTTATTAATGCAAAGACGTTACGTCAATCTGTGTATGGGTATGGCCCCCTGATTTATTTTTGGAAAGTACAGTGCTCTGGCACAGATTACTAAGATAAACAAGGTTCTGTGGAAAATACTTGATCTGTTTTGGTATATTTTTGCAGGATGTGTTGACCATAAAAAAGCTGAAGATGAAAAGTCATAATTTTTACACAAAAATCAATAGAAACCAACCGCAGTACTTTTTTGTGCTTGCTCCCTGTATTCAGACAATCTTTTGAAATATGAGTAAGATTTTAAATTTTAACCTTTTCATTTTTTCAAAGATTGCTTGCAAGAACTCAATAAAAATGCTAAAGGACACAACACTCACACACAACAAAATTATGCTGACTCACATATATCCTTCCCAACCTCACATAAAGTATAAATGTAGCCTCTAATCGTATTAGTGTGACTCAGAAGCTGACCTTTGCTGCAATACGATACCTCCAGGTGTTATTGTGTACCGGATTTTCTGTTTGTGTGTATGATTCTAAAAGCATGTCAGTTTGCAGGTGTAACTCACATGATCTATGTGTGCATGTGCCGGTGTAAGTTATGATGAATTGTAGCAGACCCTAAAGGTTTGAATAACTGCTGCTTAGGTCTGATTGCAGTGGTTAGGCCATGACCAAAAGCTTCTCAGAAGAATCATGACACTGCACTACACTCAAGGAAAAAGTCTCTTTTTCACTGCTGGAATCCATAACCGGTTTTATCAGACTTAGTAAGCATTGCCATACTTGTGATACACTTGTTTCTATGTTTACATTTTAGGCCCAGAGTTTGACTATATGAAAACACATGTAACACAAATTTACAGGGGAATCTCAATAATTCTGAATTTCTTCAGAGTTAATTCATTCGACAGAATCGGAATGAACACAGTAAAAATTATCAAATAATAACTTGTAAAATCCCCCCTCCCCCAAGTATCGCTGACAGATAACTGCTACAAATAGTGGCATCTTGGGGTCATCAAATGTACATGACCAATATTAGAACCTTCTCTATCATTCCATCACAAACCTAAACCTTAGCTGCCAAAAAACATGGAAAAATATACTTATATAATATATAAAGTAGTACAAAAATGTTTCCTAAAAAGTATTTGTGTCAGTATTCTAGCATTTGGACAGAATAAATAATCAAACAATCCTAACTCACCTGAAGCAAGAAAAGTTAAGTCTAATTTAACATCAGAGGCAGACAAAAATGTTATGTCTCTTTCTATACAGTGTATGTAAATATCTGGTTTAAACTGCACGTATATAACTTATACATTGTGATCACCTGAAAGATGTAGGTACCGAATCAGAGCCGTGGAAGTTTTCTCAGCTCTGGTAAGGCAAGGCAAGTTTATTTGTACAGCAGATTTTAGTAACATGACAATTCAAAGTGCTGTACATGAACAGAATATAAGATAAGAAAACATTACAGAGGAAAGTACATTTTCACAAAATCAGTTCTTGTTGGAGACAACTTTGGTACTGAACTACATACAGGTGTGCAAATTTTCCCTCTAGTCTTTTGGATTTTCTCAGAATAGATGTTACCAAATTCAATGCAGGCCCTGGTAGAGTGGAGTCCAAATGCCACAGTAACAGGAGGGTTTTTTAACCAGAAACAACCTTTGCTTTAATTGTAGCACTGCAGTCAATGATATCTGAAACTTTATACTGAAACTTACCTACTAGTTCATCTACTTAGTTACAAGGCAAAGTGGAAATAGAAGAGCTTGGTTAAAGGTTTAAGTAGCATTGTCCTTAAAGATGCGTTTTCTTATGGCGTCTCTTTGGCTAACTGAGTAGCTGGAAATCATGCTTTCAAAGAAAACAGAAAAGTGGTCAGACAGGGTAACATCAGTTACACTGACCTTGAAAATTGTTTAGACCCTTAGTGATGATCAAGTCTAAAATGTGTGCGTTTGTGTGTTGGCTATTTCATATGTAGAGTCAAACCAAAATGTCTAAGTGTGTCACATAGTTCTTTTGAACTCTGTGTTTGGGGTTATCAGGATGAATGTTGAAGTCTCACACAAAAATTAAACAGTTGTAATTAACATATATCACAGATAGGAGATCCTAAGAGTCAAATCTGCCCAGAAACAACTATTTACACTTTAGTGAATCTTTTTTTTTTTTTTTTTTTTTTTTCTTTCCCAGTGTCCTGTCTAGCAATATGGCAATAGGAATTGATGTCTCAATGCCAGATAGAGCTCGACAGATTTTGCTTTTACAAGTGGAGCGTACAGCTTTCGCCATAGTGCTCCACTTGATTTATGCTTGTAAATAGTTTTATTATGATTCCTGCAAGGAGAATTTCAAATTATATGGACATGACAATGGGAGAGTAAAGGAAGAACAAAAAGTGAAAGAAAAGAAAAAAAAGAGTAGAGGTGAAAGAAAGAGGAGATAAAAGGGAGAGAATGATAAAACCTTCTTTGTCTGCTCCATCACCTGGAAAGAGACACAAAAAGAACAGCACAACCAACAGACATAAAGCAACAGATACACTCAAATAACACCTAGATGCCATTGCTAAATCATATATATTATTATGTTGTTATGCCATAAGCTGGTTGAATATGCTTATTATTATTATTAATTATAATTTGGTATTATAATTTAAATAATAAATCATTCAACTCAAAATTTCGCTATAACAAATATAGTTCAAATGGTGGTGATGTTAGCTATAAGCTTATAAGTATTTATACCACTAATGCATTAGTTAACTTGCTGTTATGAACTCATTTATGCTGGAATAAATGATCAGGTCGGACTGTTAACCGACCCGGTTTATCCAGCAGGCTGTGAGAACCCCAATGTAACTGCAATTAGAGTTTAAATCCTTATTCCTTATCACCATCCAATGATATTGTCTCTGTATTAATATCAGATGTTAACTCCAAAGGAGGTTAGCTCTGATTTCTGAATAACAATGTAACTGTGAATTGGACTGAACACAAAACAATGTCTATTCCGCAGTCGTGGTTTTATTGAACCAAAAGCAATTCCCTGTTACAGTAATTCTCTGATTCAAACAACTTTGGAATTCTTACTCATTACTAAACTAAAACATGCAAAATATATATGTGGAAATAAAGAACAAAACAAAAATAAACAATGGATTAAAATGAGCGGTTAGCAGATCTTAACTCAAAGTTGTTTAACACCGCCCTCGAAACACCGGCATTTCACGTATCAGCATTGATAGACAGAACAGCTTCGGGAATCTCACTGGACGCTTTGATGTCTTACACAAAGCTAGTTCAGCTAAGCTACCTACAGTTCAGATATACGTCACCCTCCCAAGATGGCTGCTACGATGACGTATGAGGGGAGGTCCTAATGACGTAACCACGCTTACGCTGATGGGGTAATGCCTCGCTTCGAGAGGGGGGCAGCTAACTGGGAGTTTAAAGCAAAGCCCGCGACTTGAGCTCGGACAAAGAAATTAAACTGATAAGAAGCGAAAAGAGAGAGAGGGGGGAAGCAGGGAAGAAGATGGAAAGGAATAAAGCGGTAACCCACGGCGGGGTTCTTAATGGATCACAAATCAACACAGCAAATCAATTGTAAAATGCATGCACATACAAAGAAAATGTTCAGCAAAATAATTCCAACTTCGTCGTGGAATAAAAGCATTAACCAACACCTACAAAGTTCTACGCCTGCCCAGGCACTTCTAAACACCCTGTTGGTGAAACAGAAATAAAAGGGGAAAACCCCGTTACTTTGAGGGCTGGTCCGGAGCGCTCCGAGTGTGGCTTTCTGGACGCGCCTCGACGAGCGCAGTTTTCCACAGGCTGCAGCGGGACGGGGAAGAAAAAAAAGCTCCTTCGTTTCTTCCTCCGGGTTCGGTCGCTTTGTTGGCCAGACAAAGCGGGGTCCTCTTCGATCACTGGGAGATGCGGCGTCTCTCAGTCTTTTGATCAGAGGGAATTTAAAAGTACTTATTTAAGTCGACCTCCTGTTATAACAAGCAGGGAATAACCGTTGCGTCGAAAAATCTCGGTCCAGCGAGCAATCGAACACGTGGCGGGGAATCACCCCAACGGAATCAGCTGTGTCTTCTCGGGTTGGCTAACAGCCAGGGAAGAAGGAAGATTTTCGTGGGTGATCGGCTTTTATAGCCATCACCATAGCAACCTTATCTTGATCGGCGGCCATTTTGCCGTGTTGCGTGATGGGAGTTGGTGGCCATTTTGACCACATGAGTTGGTGGCCATTTTGACCACATTGCATCATGGGTAACGCAGTCCGTTACGTCCCGAATTGATGCAGCTTTTGTCACGTATGAACTACATGAGTTGGTGGCCATTTTGACCACATTGCATCATGGGTAACGCAGTCCGTTACGTCCCGAATTGATGCAGCTTTTGTCACGTATGAACTGGCACAACAATGTAAGCTGACATGTGTAATGTGATATTTGAAAAAAGAAAGTGAAAGAACATAAATAAATAAATAAATTATAAGATTACTGTATATAAGTGAACACTTAATACCTGGGACCAAGCACCTGTGGGAGATGTGAGAGTACACTAGTTTAGGTGAAAATTATCCAGAAATAGCTTGATAGTGATTGTGGAGAACCGAAGACCCACCTTCCCCGAGCACAGAGGCAGGCGTCAGGGGATCCGTAACCCCAGACTCCCAAAGGGGTCCCTAAAGCAGGTCGCCCAGGAGGGGCCGACACAGGATATCTGCAACCCCCCCCCAAGGAAGGAGCAGAGACGACCCCGAGGAAATCCCCCAGCCACCGCAATGCCGACGCCCTCAAGAGCCGCGGGGACGAGCCCGTGGGCTCCGCCGGCAGCTAGCCCCGCTGAAGTGGTCCCGGCCATGGGCCCTGAGGGCCAAAGGCCCCAGGGGCGCCCCGCCCCCGCGACGGGGGCCCAGGCCGCCCCCGGGGGGCCAGGCCCCGCGAAGAGGCCGCCGGGAGTGGGCCGGCGCACGCCCGGGAAGCCGCCCCAAACCCGAAGCCAACCAATGCGCCAGAGGGCCAAGGCGCCCGCCAACGAAGTGGAGGAGGGCAGGACGTGGGGGGATGGGCTCCGCACCTAGCGGAGACTTGAGATGTTCTTGGGAGAGGGAGCGGACCACACCCATACCTGGGAAAAAATTAAATAAAATGGAAAACTCATTCACACCATCCCTCCCTTGTGCCCCACTCACCACACACAGAGAAAAAAAAAAAAAAAAAAAAAAGACGCTGTACACACATTCCCACATAACACTCACATCCAACACTGACCAGGGGGGGGTCACCCCAAATCGACTATACGACTGCTTGTGCCCGACCCCCGGCCCCGGACCGGACGCCCCCCGGACCGGGCCCCCCCAAGAGGGCGGGCCAACACGACCCGCACGAGCCACCCGGCCAGAGCCCCCCCCCCTCCCCCTAAATACCTAATAAACCCCCTCCCTCCCCCACCTTACCCTTGCCATCCCTGCCCCCCGCCCCTCCTAGGGGGAGCGGAGGCATCAGCCCCAGACCTGGCAAGCCGCTGACTACACACCGCAGCCCCCCGCCAAGACCCCGGACACAGTGGCCCGCACCTCCTCCAGGCCCCAGACTCCTTGCCGGCATCGGAGAACGGGGGTGTGCAGAAGACCCCGATCCTCCCTACGCCTGCTCAAATGTTGTGTTGTTGCATGTTGTTCTCAAGTGCGTTTAAAAACTGGGAGCGCCGAAGGGGGATGCACGGCACAGCCCACCCCCCTTCCGGAAGGAAGCTGTTGCCAGCGCACCCCCTCCGGGCGACTGCCCAGAACCCTCAATGTCTAAGTGGGAGAGGAGGTGAAGGGAGTCGTCCGAGGTGAGGCTCACACAACATAAGCCCCCCCCCAGACGTCTTCCCCCCACCCCCCCCACCCCCCCACCATGGCCTACATGAGTGTGTGATGTGAAAAATGTTTGAAGTGAAAGTGTCTAAGATGCATGATAAAATTGGGGAGAGGGGCGTCACCAGAAAGTGGCAACCTCCAGTAACGCCCCCTCCCCCAGGACCTACATGTGTGGCGGCGTGATGGAGCAGGCAGAGGGAGGAGTCCGGGGATGGGGAGCAAATGACTGGGAAGCCAACCCAGGGAGCCAGCTCCCCTACTGACTCCAATAGGCACCCCTGCTCCCCGAAAGCCCCACCCAGAGAAGGGGGCCTCGCCAGCGGCACCACCGTAGCCCGGGGGCCAGGGAGAGGCCGCAGGGCCCGCCAGCCAACCACCCACCAGGACCAACACCTCAACCCCCCCCCCAGCCCACCCACCAAGCCTACTGGCTTCCCCCCCCCCCAAAAAAAAACAACTAACTAAATAAATAAATAAATAAATAATAATAATAATAATAATAATAATAATAAATAAATAAATAAGAGGGGGGGACCCTGGCCAGCCGGCCCGCACGAGCCATCCCAAACCCCACCCCCCAGGTGCTTTAGTGAATCTCTAAATAAAGTGGCCACTCCTCCACCTTCCTTATGCTGTCTGCTCTCACAAAGAAAATTGTAGTTTGGAGGTGGTGTGAGAATAGATGTCTCATTAAATCCATCTAACCATGTTTCTGTTAAAAACGGAACATCAAGATTATGGTCATTAATGAAATGATTAATTAAAAATTATTTTCCTGACAGAGATTTAATGTTTAATAAAGCCAGTTTATATGACTTAGTAGTTGATATTAGGATGGTGTTTTCCATGATCTACCCCTGGAGGTAGATTATTTTATGAATATTACTCAAGTGAAAGCTACTGAAGTGTATGCATTGGCCCTTTGTTTCCACTACAATGCACGTTCTGAAAGTTCACAGTCCCATCCTGTCAATGACGAAATTATCCATAATGTTGTGCCATGATATTAAAGCCATGATGAGAGAATGAATGAAGTCAAATTGAATTCTGAACATGTACCATGTGTGAGGAACCAAAAGGAATTTCACCCATCAAAGCAGAGACAGCCCCTGCGACCGATCGCTACAGCGACCCCTAGTCGGAGGTATAATCACATCAATAAAATCAAGCGTACCTAAAGTAATGATTTTACTGAGCAATAAATTCTTTAAAATGTTGTTTCCTCAAGTAATGTTTTGTGTAACTCGGGATTAGCATTGTGAATGGGTTGAAACACATGCCAAATGT
Organism: Fundulus heteroclitus; assembly: GCF_011125445.2. Classification (NCBI taxonomy): domain Eukaryota; kingdom Metazoa; phylum Chordata; class Actinopteri; order Cyprinodontiformes; family Fundulidae; genus Fundulus; species Fundulus heteroclitus. Next base: position 106,658 of record NW_023397285.1, read on the forward strand.
TGTTCTGAATTAGTTAAGCTAATTTAAGCTCATTCCATGTTCTTTAAAGTGAACTTTGGTTCTTTGTCATAAATAAAATGTGATTTAATCAAATAATGTTTCGTTTAACTCAAGATTTGCATTGTGAATGGGTTGAAACACATGGCTGTCAGGATTCTGCAGGCAGTGCTGTGCTGCTCTCTGCCAGCGCAGCCTGCTCTCTCCCTCTCTCTCTGCTCACAGGTGATTGTAATTGACAGGTGGGCGTGGTGTGCACCTGCAGCTCATTCAGCGGCACCATGCTGAAGCATAAAGGAATGTTAACCTTGAGTGGTATGCTTCGGTGGCCACTGTCTCTCGACAGTTAGTCTGCTCCCAGCGCTAATCCCTGTTTCTCTCAGGTTGCCTCACGCTCTGGATTCCACTCTAAGCGTCCGTATGTGTTTCCTACATCTCAAGTCAAGCCTGCGTGTTCTCTACGTTCTGGATCCTTCTCTGGGACGTTGCCCTCGTTCTCCCTTGGTGTTACCAAGTCGGGCGGAGGCCATCTCCAGTCAACCCTGGTTCCTCCTGCTGCCATCTGCTCTCTGCTTCGGTGCTGCTCGGTTTGCCTTGCTCCATCAGCCCGCTCACCTGTCGCTCAGTCACCTGGTTCCATCTTAGTAGAGGGCTCAGCTGAATGCTCTGTGCTCCACTCACCCCGGATAGGTTTCCCGAGCCCAGCGGTAAGCACTCCACCCTCACATACAGATCGATCTCCACGGCCTGAACTAATTAGCTGTTTTTATTTACAAAGTGATCGGCTCCGTTCCTTTGTCGCTGTCAGGCGCTCGCGCTGCGAGCCTATATCCTGCGTTCCAGTTCCCGCGTTCTTTAATAAACATCTTAAACTGTTGCCTGCCTTCTGAATTGTGTTCTGCAGTTGGGCCAAACATATTAAAACCATGACAATGGCAAACGCTGTTCTAATCAGTTAAGCTAATTTAACTCCATTCCATGTTAAGTCAGATCAGCAGTGAACCAGGATTCACTGAATTATTCCGATGATGATCAACTACTTTGTGTTTTTTTTTTATTTTTTTTTTTTTTATTTTGTGTTCTTTTGCATGTATATTGTTATGCCATAAACCTGTTTGATTATGATTATTATTAAAATTTGCTATTTTAATTTTAATAATAGGTCATTCAAACTCAAATGGTAGCTATAACAAATATAATTCAAATGGTTGTGATCCCAGGGCTATATCCTTGTAATGATTAATACCAATAATGCATTTATTAATTAGCTGCTATAAACTTCTTTATACTGGAAAAGTGTGATCTGACCAGTTTCTGACCGATGAGATTTATCCAACAAGTGTTGATTATTCAAAATAGAACTGCAATGGGGTACCGCGCGCGAGCTATTTTTAGAAACGTAACGTCACATCACGTGGTACGCAGTGGGACAAACTCCGGAAACCCGCCGCTGTTTTGCTTTAAAAGAGACGTGCGTTAGCCTAGGTTTTACTTGTTAAAACGACTGCTTTTTCCAAATCTAAGACCATGGTTTTTAAACATTGTTGCTATGGAATGTGCAACAGCGACTCGAGTTACGCTGATCGGCCGCATATGAAGGATGTTTTCTTCAAGAGTGCCAAGGAGAAATGTGTGCGCTTGGTACACCGTAAAGTCCCTTAAATCATTTAAGGGACTTTAGTACACCGGTGCGGTCGGCCTATATATGTAGCAAGCATTTTGTTGGAGGAAAGGGCCCAACCGAAGAACATCCTGACCCAATTCCAGCGACATCAAGTCAAGGTAAGAGTATTTTGGTGGCCGACATGTTAATAAAGAAGCGCCTGCTACCATGATCGCATATAGGCTGTCATGGTAGCAGGCGCTAACATGATACCCTGCTACCAGGATAGCCTACTCAAAAACATTTCAAATGAGACAAACATTAAACATATACCTGGACATGACACATTCCTGGACGGTGATTGCAAACAACAAAAAAAAAAAAAACGGCCGACGCTGCCATGATCGCCGCGCAGGAAAAAAAAACAAAGCTTACCGTTCATCAACTCGGCCCGTTTTCCAGTCTTTTTAAGCCCTCGAACCTCAAGCCATCGTTTGAGCTGAAGGTTGGTGTGTTCTTCGACAGTGCGACCAGTAAACCGTGTGCCTGGGACATCGTCTTGGGAAAGTTTAACGGCTGTAAAGTCGGTCATATCCCTGGTTCTGTTGCGCTTGTAATAGCTGGGTTATCCGTGCGTTCTCTCCTGTGTGCCCTACCTAAGCGGCAAAAGAGGCGTTGCTCTTGAGACGGTGACGTCACGTGCGCGGTACCCCATTGAAGTTTAATCCTTACTCCTTTACCACAAACCAATGAAAATGTCTCAGTTGATTTGAGATGTTAACTCAAAAAGAGGTAATTCTGTACTCTTAGAAACCATATAACTTCTGGATTAAAATAAACACAATTACTATTCCACACGTCAATATTTATTAAACCCAAAATAATTGACTTGTTACATTAATTATTCTACTTCAATAAACTAAGAAACACTACTTACTACTAAAATTAAACAGGCAAAATAAAGTATGAAAACAAGTCAAAAATGGATTAAATTGAGAGGTAGCAAATATTAGTTCAACTCAGTTGTCATCACATTCAAGACGTTGGCACTTGACGTAGCAGCATTGAAAGACACAATAGCTTTGAGAAAACAGAACTGCTAGATGGAAGACGCTTTATATTCCACAACAAGCTAAACCGATAGCTTAGAACTACCTTGCACCTTCACAAGATGGCAACTATGACGACATACAACCTATGATCTTCCGTAATGCGTGAGGGGGAGGTCCTAATGACGTCTTTAGCGCACAAGCTAGTTTGGGGCGGGCTTTGACCAGAGAGGTAGTCTTACTCCTAAACAGTGTTGTAGTCAAGTCACTATGCCTCGAGTCCGAGTCCAGGTTCGAGTCACCAGTGTTCAAGTCCGAGTCAAGTCCAAGTCATTAAAAAAAAATCAGAGTCGAGTCCGAGTCGAGTCCACTACTCATCCGAGTCAAGTCCGAGTCGAGTCACTATTGACGTGTGATGTATGACATGAAGCAGTAACATTCCATTGCACTAATAACTCTTTCGCTGTAGTTACCCTTGGTTTTACTCGTTAAAACGACTGCTTTTTCCAAGTCTAAGACGTCTCCTAACCATGGTTTTTAAACATTGTTGTTATGGAATGTGCAACAGCGACTCGAGGTACGCTGATAGGCCGCATATGAAGGATGTTAAAGCCGCAGGCGGCGTCGATCGGCCCTCGCAGCCAAGCGCGCTCCGGCCTATTGGCCACCGCCGCGGTGCCGGCCGGCCGGCGGGGTTCGCCCGCGGTGCCGGCCACCGCAGATGCTGTTACGCATTTTCATCGCTCGTCCACCGGGCGATTCACACGAACGCGTTCGGCAGCGCTCCCACATGACTCACAACAAATCTGGTGCAGATCGGTCGATGCAGCGAGGATATACAGCCGTCGGATAATGATAATGCATTTGGCCACCGGACCGGACTAAATTGTTCGGCGGGCCGGAAAATTTATACCGATTCCTGGACGGTGACTACAAACAGAAAAAAAATGGCCGATGACGCTATGAACGCCGAGCAGGGGAAAAACAACGACTTACCTTCCTATCAACTTGGCCAGTTTTCCAGTCTTTCTAAGACCTCGACACTCAATCCATCGTTTGAGCTGAACGTTGGTATGTTGTTCCACAGTTCTACCAGTAAAATGGGCGCCTGGACATCCTCTTGTGAAAGTTTAACAGCTGAAAAGTCGGTCATATCCTTGTATCTGTTGCACGTGTAATGGCTGGTTGCTACGTGCGCTCTCACACTGTTTGCCCAACCTTAGCGGCAAGGGGCGTTGCTCATGAGATGGTGACGTCACGTGCGCGGTACGCCATTTAGATAATAAAATCATACACCAAATAATATTCTAATGACATATTAAAATTATAGCCTAATGATATAAAAAAAAGTCGAGTCTTTTTCTCAATTTCCGAGTCAGAATGATCTGAATGTAGGAGTCCGAGTCCAAGTTCGAGTCATCAGTGCTCAAGTCCAAGTCAAGTCACGAGTCTCTAAATTTAGCTAATGACTCGGACTCGAGTTTAAGTCTCGGACTCGAGTACTACAACACTGCTCCTAAATAAGGGATTCAAAGAAAGTGCACGAACTGAGCAATTGCAGACAAAGAGATTTAAAGCTGGAGAGAAGAATAGAAAAGGAAGATTGATCCTCGTTGGGATCAGCTTATAAAAAACAAAAAACCAACACAGCCAAAATCACTTACAAAACGCATGCACATACATCAGAAATATCCAGCAGTTAAAACAAACTCCGTCTTGGAGTAATTAAGCATTAAACTAAATCATAATAGGTCCTGCCCAGGCACAAAATATCACCTTATGGGTGGAAAAAGATAAAATAAGAGTAAAATCCTTTCCTTACTCTGACGTTGCCTAAGTTGGATAATCCGGCTCCCGGTCCTCAGGCATCCTGGCAGAAGGAGTGGGGGGAAACCACACAGTCTCTGGCTTTCAGACTCTTTGTTCGGCCAAACAAAAGTGGAGTCCGACGATCACTGGGAGATAAGCGGCTCTCAGTCTCTGATCGAAGTGAATTCAAAGTACTATTAAAGTCGACCTCCTGCATAGACAAGCAGGGATGAGTTTGATTCGGAAGTTCTCAGTCCAGCAAGAAATCGAAACACGTGCCAAGTGGGGGATCCCACAGTTTGCCAGCGCGCCAGCAAAGAAGAAAGAATGGAGCGCGGCAGGTGCTTTTATGTCATCTCATTGCAACATTTTCTCGTTGCTAGGGCCGGTGGTCGCGCTGACGGAATTGCATGCTGGGAAATCAGTGGCCATTTTGGCTATGTTACATGCTGTGAAATGTTGTCGGTCACGTTATAAAATGGCATAACAATACAGTTCCTTAGCTTCTTTTTATCTTCATTTTGCTTAGTAGTTTTAGTTAAGTTTCACTAGCCTAGTAGAGAGGATTTGTTGACTGAAATACAGTGTTAATTCAGATAAACAGCATTATATTGTGATGTTCTCTGGATGATTTTATTTCTGTTAATAAATTCTTGAACTTGAAGAAAAGTTGTCACTCCTTATTCTATGTGTGTCCAGAGTTTGATGTTACAAGATCGCCAGTGCTCGAATCATCCCTTTCAACTATTGTCCTGATATTAGCTTAAGAGCTGATATCCACCAGACAATACCTAACAGAGAGTTATTTATTAAACATATCTTTTAAACAGTGTATAATTGCACAACAATAAATATGAGGTTTGAGTTTTTTGTTTGTCATTCAACTACCACTGCAAATGAGCTTGACAATTGGCATTATGACAACAAACAATGTGGTAAGAAATCAAGATGTGTATGTGGAACAGATGTTGACTAGTATTTTTTCTTAAGTTTAAGTCCGGTCTTCAGTATTTGAGATGCAAGTCCAAGACATGTCTGAGATCTTTTTTTTTTTTTTTTTTTTTTTTTTTGGGGGGGGGGGGGATTTCCAATGACTGAAAGAGAAAACAAATATTGTCAAATTCAAACCATCTACTTTGCCTGTGACACTGCACTGTTGTAGGGTTAGGGATCTAAATCCTGCATTATTTTATGCTTAAGCCTAATTTAACATGAATGTTTTACAATTGTAATGAGTCCTTTTTAGCATTAACTCAGAATACACATTCTTTTAAGAGCTACTTTAAATTATTTCAGAAATGTATAAAGCATAAAACTTACTCCATGATTCACTTTTCAAAGTCTAAATATTGATTTATATTTAAAGATTACAGAGAGTAACACCTGTTAAGATTGTATTTCTGAATGAATTAAAAATACTCAATTTATCCATTAATATACATTTATATTTAATGTTAGAAAGACATATTGCCACTGCCACCAGTACTAAATGTGAAATCACAGATCCGACACCGTACTGAAGACCAGACCAAATACAGGTATTAATGGACCGTTAAGCAATTGTTATTGGATCTGACACCAGATACAGAGCACTACTTGCCGAGATCACAGATTCCTATGAGGGGTACATTTTAATATTATTATTATTGTTATTATTATTACATTGTCATCAATTTTAATGTGTTCCAGATAAAACTGAAAACATTTAACATTACTCATTGCTGTTTTGGCTGAATGGAACCAGCACCACCAAAGGACCTAGTATATATCATTTACCCAGAATGCATTTCAACGTAAACAACATTGCGACATCCTTGTGACCATATTTTATTTAAATTTATAAAAACAAAATTTCTTACAGTATTTTTACTGTATTGTTTTTACATCTAAAATAGATATTTCTAAAATAAAGTCTATCGTTACAACTAATCGTGGATCCCTTTAAGAGTCATATTTCTGTTTTCTTTCAAGTAACCATTAATGGACCTCTACAACACCAGCCTTTCTAGCAACTTAGACCACCATGATCCTATTAGAGAGAGGACAGTTGCCTTTTCACAATCAGCCCCATTATTTAACCCTAGGCTGAGGGTAATTAGGGCAGCTGGTTGAGTGCTAAGCTTTTGCTCCCTGGTCTTCTAGTCTACAAGCTATCTTATCAGGAGCACCGCAAAATGAATGTTTGGTTCCTCAAAGATTTTTGATCTCTATTATTCTCACCCATCATCTCAGATAACCCCAGTAAATCCAAAGTACTTTTGTCTGCCATCACCCTTCTCGTTCAGCTCCAAACAGTATTGACCCTACCAACAACCTCTGTTATCAATTAATTTCCTTCTTCCAAAATAAGATCTGAACAATCCAATCAGCCCACAACATCTTTTCATATTTCCACCTAGTAAACATTGCAAAACTCCAGCCCACACTCGCCGTCGCTGATGCAGGAACGCTTGTTTGTTCCTGTGTCTCCTCCTGATTGGGCTATTTCAACGCACTTACGCAAAAAATACAGTATGTTCAGAACAGCACTGTCAGTATCCTGATGGCTTGAGTAAACACTGACATATGTCCCCTGTTCTCCGTTCACTTCACTGGCTTCCTGTTTCTGCCCAGATCAATTACAAAATCTCCCTACTCAACTTCCACTCCTTCCATGGTAATGTGGCATCTTACTTGAAAGACCCCCTCACTCTTCACTGTCCCTTACACAGTCTCTGTTCCTCCAGCATTTCCATGACACCATCCTACACTAGAGAAGGGGTCTTTTCCTGTGTTGCCCCTCAACTTGAGAACACTCTGTGTCTGAGGGCTCCACATACTGTGACATGATTCAAAACAGGCTTGAGGATCATTCTTTTCCCTTCCAATGGTTTTTAAAAAAAATTCTTGCTTTTATTTTTGTTGTAATCACAACTTTTACTTGTACCTCCATTTTATTCTTGTTTTATTGATGGTTTTAATAACTGTAGCAAGTAGAGTACATTTAAAATAAAATGTAACATAACAAACAGAACAGTGAGTCCCATTTGAAGAACTGGGAAGAACTTTATAATGACACAGTATTACAAAGTCCTTCCCAGTCATTTTAAAGTACACAGCAAGAGAAGAAGTTGCAAAAGGGAAGAAAAGTCTATTTGTTCTGAAATGGCCATAAAATCATTAAATACTTTGTTCATTTTGGAGAGACATCCATTTGGTCAATCTTATAAGCCATGACTGACATACACTGATCATCATGAGCCGGTAGCCCAAAGTAAGCAAACAGAAAGTCACTGGCCAACAATTTAAGCACATCCTTTCTTAGAAAAAAAAAAAAGATCCTGCAAATCACTGGAAAAAGCTGCAATCTGTAGCTTACATTCAACCTTACTTTCAGTTGACTAGTATACACCACCAGTCTAAGCCAATTCAGTAGTCTTCAGAGCACAAGCCAGAGTCAAGTTTGAAGTCTTTGTTTTTTTGGTTCAAATGTAACTCAAGTCAGAGTCTGTGACTTAAGTCACCATCTATTACATGTATGAAACAAAAATCTGCAAGCCTCTGCGTGAAAACTGAAAATGGGTCATTGTTGGGTCTTTTAGCAGGAAAAAGATTCAAAACACAGATAGGGATCACTAGAATCAAAATCAAACTCAGTCCCCAGATCAAAGTCCTATTGAAACACTGTGGGGTTGATGAAGAGAAGACCGCACGGGAAATAAAGGAGGTATTGCAAGAGATTGCAGATACCCCTTCTAAGGAAGAGTGGTCGGAGATCATTCTCTCTGTATGAACAACATTGTGAATTGTGCCTTGTGTATTATATCAAGAGACTAACTGCTGTTATTTTGGCTAAAGGGGCAAATGTACTCAAATAAAGGTCAGATTTTTTTGCGAGATCAAGCAAATGCTATGAAATATCAATTTGTCTTAAATCCTTCTAAATGCTCTCACCATAAAGCTGGCTGAAGTGTATACATGTACTGAAAACAATATGACCATAGGACATTGTGAAAGAGAGCAGTTCATTTTTATTTAAAAAAACAAATGTAATTTTGTATGAATTATTGATTTCTTCACTGAAATTTTACAAAGGCAGATTGCTTATGTTCCGATTATGTCTTTGGTTCAATGTGCTTAGTCATGGGACTTATTTGTATCCCAGATCTTCTATTATAAAAGTTGCTAAACAAATACATGATTGTTAAGGTCAGTTTATTGTTTATTGTTTGTGAAACTCAGCTGAATTACCTCCATCTGAAAATAATTTTTTTTCTGTACATGCATTGATTTACCTGTTTCTCATTCTTTTCCTTCTTAAGTCTGGCATCTCTAGCACATAATTATTTCTGCTAGGTCTAAATGTGAACGTTTAAGGTCAGCTCATACCACACACAGATATGCAGACCTTAGATGTGAATGTCAGCCTTAATTGTCATCTGTCTCTCTGTGGTAGTACTGGGATTTATTGGTGACATGGTCCTTGAGCAGTAAGATATTTGGTGTGAGGACCCAGCCTCTCTATCTCTCTCACTGCAAGCTGAGTTATAGTCCATCTAAGTTTATTTAATGGAATCTGTTAGTGATGTTAGATATCATGACATAAATCTGATAGGTTAGGTTTTGTGAAGCATAAGACGTGATTAAACAACTGTGTGTGGCTAAAAGGCATTATCAAAATGTCCACATGTAATAAACAAATGAAAAAAGGGAAAACCTAAAAACTCAACTGTTGGAAAATTGAGAAAATATCTGAAGGTTTTTGAAAGCAGTCTTAACTTCTTACATACCCAACTGCTGCTTTCTTGTCCCTCTACTGCTGCTTTGTAATCACTCTTTCCTTTCACATTTTTAAAACTTACGGCACAGAATATTTTGATTGCAATTTCTGTATGACGCACCAAAACATTGATCCTTCTCTTCTGTGCTTTTCTTTCAACAGTTGTCTTCCTTGGCCTTCACACACAAAGCCTAGGAGCTCCGTACGTAGCTTGAGCAAGAGCCTCAGCAGAGCCTGAGGCTCTCCAGAACCTTGTGTTTAGTGTGGATAAAGCAACACGTGTTTTGTAGCCATTGTTTTTTATGCCACATCTGCAAAGTTTGTAATATTTTCAGCCTATTCATTGTTTGAAATACAAAAATAAAAAAGAAGGCTTTGCTAACCATTAAAATGCAAAAATAACATTTTGTGTACATTTATGTACAATGTATTTTCTTCATTTTTTTCAGTATTTTCTTTTGTTCTCACTATTAAATGTTTTACATTATCGAGGAAAATTTCAATTTCAGACAAGAATATACTGAGTAAATAAAAAAATATTTTTTTCAATGATGATTTTATGTATTAAAAGAGGAAAAGATATCCAAACATTCTGGCCCACTGTAGAAAATGTAAATGCCTTGCGCAAATACTTTTGAATATTTTGTGTGTCATATTGCAGCTTCTTATTATACTAGTTTTATAATTTTATAAATAATGTTTGTTTTTTTTATCTCATTCTTATCTGAGTCATCTTTGAAACGTACATGATAGATCCATGTTAAAATGATCCCTATTCCATTCAGTCTACGTTAAAGAAGAGACGCCCATCCTATCTTTCATCAAGTGCAAGATACAATAAGTTTGTTTATGGCTTCATAAATAAAACTCTGGCCTCCACAGACAATCAAAGTTGCCAGGTGGATTTATTTTATCTGACAGATTTCCTAGCTTGTGCTTTTTTTGTATATAAAATTGCTTTTTTTTAAAAATGTAACCAGAATTACTCTAATCTCTTCAAGACCAAGATATATAAAATCTGTTTAGTTTATCCATCCATCCATTTTCCAACACGTTTATCCCTAGTGGTGTCGCGAGGGTTGCTGGTGCCTATCTCCCTCTGTCAATGGGCGAGAGGCGGGGTACACCCTGGACAGGTCACCAGTCCATGGCAGAGCTTGATTACTTTTTTTTTTTTGCATTTATTTGCCCTTTTACTAAGAGAGGCTCAATATATGGAAATATGAATTAACACACTGAGTTTCAGTAAGTAAGTAAAATATTTTATTTAGCACCTCTCAAGATAAAAATCACAAAGTGCTTTACAACAGAAAATAAAAACACTGAAAAAATAAACAAACGCAGATTTAAAAATATATGTTTTTAGCAGACATTTAAAATAAATCACTGAGTCAGCTGATTTCAGAGTCAGGGGAAGGGAGTTCCAGAATCTTGGAGCAACAAAAGAAAAAGTTTTATCTCCCTTAGTTTTAAATTTAGTATGGGGGGCAGTCAGCAGGTGTTGATCACTGGACCTCAGAGCCCTGGTGTACACTGGTGTCTATCCATGCAGACCTCTCCAAGTCAAAACAACAATTTTTAAATGCACGCTATAATAAACCGGGAGCCAATGAAGCTGCTTGAGAAGTGGAGTAACATGACAAAATTTAGAAGATCTTGTCAGGAGCCTAGATGCAGCATTTTGAACAGCCTGCAACCAGTCTATGGATGTTTTGGTAAGATATGTGTAAAGTGTATTGTAATAATCCAGATGTTACAAAACAAAAGCATGAATTGAAATTTCCATCTCAGGAGAGACAATAGGACTAAGTTTGGCAATGTTTTGCAGATGGTAAAAACAACAACTAACCAGAGTGTTTTGCAGATGGTAAAAACAGCAACTAACCAGAGATTTAGCATCATTTTTAAGCGTAAAACCTGAATAACCTCATCGGTTATTCTAAGGCTTCTAATTGTGATGATCCTGGCACTGGGGTTGGTTTGTTCTTCACTCAGTACACCTATCTCGGCTCCACCCCAACTGCAATCAACCTTCACCGTTTTCACCTGGTTCCACCTCCTTATAAACCACCGCCAAACAAACCACCAGCGCCAGATCGTCTCAAGCTAACTCTCGAGTACTTTCAAGCCCTTTAGATTCTGCATGCCTGTTCTGTTTCCCGACCCTGATCTGTCTTTGGAACCCTGGATTTGTCTGACCCTGGAAAGCCTACCTGTGAGCCTGAACCCCATTCTGTCTGAGTTACCGAGCCTGCCTTCTCCCTTTGTACCTCTGAGCCCGCAAGATATCGAACCTTGGATTGGACCTGGACCTGCCTTTGGATTTCCCCTTTTTTGAAACATTGTGTGCACCCGGTGAACAAGTGATTATTCCTGGACCGTCTCTGGATCACACCAGGAGAGTTCCAGAAGACCATCAGCCCGGCTGCCGCCCCCACGGCTTACGCCCCGCAGACACAGCCTGCAGCCGGACTTACAGCTCTCAACAGGTTAGTGATTCAGCTTCACTCCCTCCCGACCATTTCCCTTCCTATCCTGATCACTAACCCGCTGTCTCTACCGCAGGAAGTTATCGGCTTGTGAGCTACGCGTCACCGCAGCACACTCAGCTTCTGAATAAAGAGCCTATTAATTGTTACAGACTAACCTGTTCTGAGTCGATAATTGGATCCGTTTTTCCCCGCACGTTACACTAATAGAAGACTTAGCCGAAGTGCCAAGAGGCCTAATGATTTGTTTTATCATTACATTTATTTATTCTGGTGCAAGGATGAGTAATTCAGTCTTTTCTTGATTCAACTGAAGAAAACTTTCACATATTAAACTTTTAATTAAATCCAGGAATTTTTGTGAATTGTGTAGTTTCGACACTTCATTTGGGAGAAAGGCAATATATAACATCTGCATAGCAGTGATAGGAAATATCCTTAAAAGATGACAATATTGGGCCAAGCGGGTGCAGATAAATCAAAAGAAGGTTGACCTATCAGATTTGTAAGAGGACAACCGTTTTAAAGCAGACCCTGAAACACCCGCCCGACATCTGAGCCCGTTTAACAGGTTTGGATGCTTAACAGTATTAAAAGCTGAAGTCAGGTCCAACATAAGCAGCACGGATATTTTACCTGCATCACTTTGCATCGGAAAATAATTTGAGACTCTAAGAAGAGCCATTTCAGTTGAGTGGGGCTTATGGAAACCTGACTGAAAGTGGTCCAGAACGCTGCACTGATCGAGGGTAATGGTCAACTGCTTGACCACAACTTTCTCTAAAATCTTGGCTAAAAAGGGGAGCATTGAAATGGGTCTCAAACTGCTGAAAAGAGGAGGATCCAAATTAGGGTTTTTGAGGGTGGGTGGATAACAACACTCTTTAGACAAACAGGTACCTGACCAGAAGCTATAGAGGCATTTACTATGTCATGGACAAAAGAACGAATGCACAGAAAAACACTCTTAAACAAGCACACTGGTAAAATGTCCAGACAGCAGGAAGATGCCTTCCATGGCCTAACTAGCTCAGGAAGGGACACTGGCTGGAAACAGTCTAAAATAACAGGCCGACACGGACAACACAGATGTAAGGGGAGGAACATTATTTCTCACCTTACTAACTTTGTCTATAAATTGAGAAAGAACAGGTTTGCAATCCTCATTCATATAAAAAGGAAAAAAAAGCAGGGGTAGTAATAACCATGATGGTGTTAAAAATAACTGAGAGTTACCTTTACTTCTGACAATCAAATAAGAAAAATAGGTTGCACTTGCTTCTCTGTCTGTATTATTGAAATTAACTAAAAGATCCTTAAGGTACAGGAGGTGCACCTGTAAGTGTATTTTCTAAGTACGCTTTAAACAGCAAATGTTATCATTGACCCACGGTGTGGAATTAGAAACATGTAAGTACCTCTTTTTAACCGGGCAGATACTGTCCAAAATAGAAAGGCAATGTTCATTAAAATGATCAGTCTGGGAAATATCACTAAAAGGAGATATGAAGAAATTAAAATGTGCAGAAGGAAGGTCATGTGTCGACAAAATTAAAAGAAGAGAGGTCTGTGAAACAATGTGACATAAATTAAAATTAATACAATAATGGTCAGAAATAAAAATGGGCATATAAAATTAATGTTCAAACATGGAGTAAAAACAAGGTCATAGGTGTGTCATTTGGAGTTAGTAGCTCCTGACACATGCTGGGTGAAATTAAAAGAGTCCATGACACAAATTAACTTCTTAGCAAAGAGGTCAGTGTCATCATCAACATGGATGTTAAAGTCCCCAACTATGACCAGCCTGGAAGGTTGATAGAAGCTGATAAAAAAACACTAAAATCATTTAAAAATATACCATTTGGACCTGATGGACAATACACCACAGCACTGTAAAATGGGTCCTTATCCCCTATTTTAAGCAATATTTGATGTACAGGAGGAAAACATCTAACATCTAAAAATGGTTTCAAGGCCTCATGCACAGCAGTAACGCAGAGGGGTAGGTAGGTATCCAGGTTGGGGTGGGATAGTAAAATCCTCATCGGCATGAAAGCCAATACAACAGGTAAAAAGGATTTATGCCATCATGGCAAAAAACCTCATGCTTCCAAAGAAGCCTGAGCTTCACCTGGACACCGGCTCTTGTACCTCTCCTCCTTTGATTATATCTGAGCAAATTCAGCGGAGCATTGTAGAGAAAACCAGAAGAAGTATCACTCAACAAAGAAAAAAAGGCAGCACCACTGGCGGGTAAAGCATCAATGTCCCACATAGAGGCTTAAATGGACAGCAGCGTTTGCCAATCATACACCAGTGTGGTTAACGCATCCCCATTATAAAATTAAAATAGGAGAAAAAATTTAAAAAATATATAGTAAAACAGCAGCAAGCAGCAGCAGGATATCTAGCCATGGCTAGGCCAAACACAGGCACGATCAAACCGGAAGTCAACAGAATGTTCAATATCTTTTAATTATTTAGCTGGAAATCCAGAAAACTATAAAGAACCATACCTCCCTATTCTATTTAAAACTTTTTTTAACCATTATCTTAAGATGATGTTATGGTGTAGATAGTCCTACACAACACAGTCCTCTACATTGTCTAATGGTTATTTATGTTTTGGGGATTTCCTTTGATGGATATACTACATACTACAATTACTTTAATCTATTTTCAAAGGCACACAAACTCAAAAGAATCCAAGACATTCATTATGATTTAAACAAGTTTAAAAAAAAAAAGTTTTTTGATGGACTAAGTACACCCTTGCTGTTCCACAGGCTTGCACTTGAGCCACCAGAATTGACAAAGATCCCTGGATAGGTTTCAAAGCGTTTTCATAAATAACTGATCGGAAGTCCAGTTGCCTCTGATTTAAGCCTGTTTGCTGTTGTGATGACCCGGATAACTGAGGATTTGCACATAAAAAGTTCAGCCAATCAAATCAAAGCCTCCCTCCATTACCCCACATGGACCACACATCCCCAAAACAAAAGTGTGTGTGTTGTGGACTGAAGTCAGAGAGGAGAGGGGTATGTGAGAAGATGAGGAGAGGGGTTCCCCCAGGATGAGTAAGCCAGATGGCTAAAGAAGGCAGCCCCGTTTAACCACCTAAAAGGGGCAGGGCACAAGAATAGAGAAGGAGAGAATAATTTGTTATGAAATAAAATAAAATAAAAATAAAATAAATAAAAACCCTGAAACTACTTTCTGCTCTTCTGTGGAGCACACAGTTTGCATGAATGGATTTTTACCCTATCACGGTAATATTCCAACACACTTCCAATATTCCTAATGTACAAAATACATTCTAAAAGCTAGTATTTTCTGCCTCTCAAAATCAAAATATCTTCAAAGAAAGCCATGCTGAATAGCAGGCAAGTCATTCTATTGCAAACTCTTGACTGACAGTCACACATTTAAATAACTGTGTTTATCAAATACATTAAATTATATATGAAACATCTTTTTACACACAATTTATGACAATAGTATGAATTTTCTGGCAATAAGCGTGTCTTTCCAACACCCTGGTGCATGGACCAGTGTCTATAACCAGTGATAACCCCTCCAAGAATGGCATTACATCAACACTGGGTCCAGTATCGATATTACATAACATGGATCTGATCTAAACTTTGAAAGTTCCTCATAATGAGCCCGTTTTGCAACCCAGTTGACTGTCATTTTTATAAATCTGACCTGGTCATTACTATAACTGCTGCAACCTGGACACGTAATTCAGCTTTGAGGAAACCAGCAAAAAAAGGACAATAAGAAAAACAAGTACCAATGGTTCCAAACGTATCAACACTACCCGTCAAACAAACATCCCGAATTAGATTTTTCATTACACTTTTCCTTAAGATTGTAGCCCCCTTGGTAGTCCTCTCTACTGTGGATTTCCCGATGTTGAATCGTTGGTTTCTCTTAATTTCCTAATTTCATGCACCTGTTCAATTGGCTGGTGCTGTGGTTTGCAGCTGCTATTCTTGTGCTGCCTGCTTCCTCATGATTATCTAAATGATATGAAGGTCCTCAGAAAATTAGGTTGGTTAAACAATGTTTCATTAAATTATGCGGTTTGCTGGAGAGAAATGTACCGGCTGTCAATCAAACTGCAGACAGGTGAATATGAGAGTATTCGTTTTAGTCTGCTGGACAGAAAAAAGAGGCTACAATCTTCTGCAGTCCTTAACAAAGAAGAATGCTAAGTCACCCCCCCACTGTTGTAGCTCTGAGAAACCCAGTGGGATGGTCACAGATATTGGCTGAATTATTTAATGGTGAACGAGAGTCATGATTTTAGGTTTTCATTTAGCAATTACAGACACTTGTCCCACCAGCTAGCCTGGGGATTTAAAACACACTAGGAGATTGGTGCATCACAGCACACCATTACGCACCATTAACTTACACTGGATGGGTTCCGCTTCAGTTTGCAGAGACAGAAGAGCTCATTAGACTTCAGTCAAGGCAAGATCCTTCAGTTGAAGTTATGTCCAAAAAAATACCCCTTAGAATGGGGGATGTCCAGCACACATTTTTGGTGCAACGCTGTTAATCAACTCGGCTTAGTTCCAATCCATTGCTCCTTTGGTTGTCTCATAACAGCTTGATTTTTAAAAGCTCACGTGTGTAGCTTTTTTACAGACTTATAAACAACCAGAAAAGATGCTTGACTCTTCCTTTTTTATGACAGAACAGCTTTGTGAAAGAAATATCCCATTTTGTGACATTTTACACTTGATGGCAGAATTCAAGAGAAAGTGTATATTTAAATATGGAGATAGCTCTGTAAACAGCTGTTGAAGCATCATAGATGGTCTAGTCCTTTCTGTTATGCAAATAATGTCAAAATCCCCAGGTGTTTGTCTATTTTTAGGCTCCTGGGGATTCTGCAGCCTGTATCAGTTTTTCACCTATTTAGTATTGTTTATCTGTATTTTTGGTTCCTTCCTTCTTGTTCCTTTCATTAGCTAGTGGGTTTATTTATTTTCATATTCTGTTTATTCATTATGCTTTCTGTATTCTTGTTCCTGTGTTTCCTCCAACCCAGTCTCACTGATAAACATGTAAGATCCATGTTTGTCCACAGAGGGAAACATACAGCTCCTCAATACATTTCAGTCCTATATTTTATTGGCCTATTCATTTACACTGGCTTGCAACCAGGTCACTTGACTATCAAGTCTCCCCCACCAAAAAAAAAAAGAACATAGCTGCTGTTGCCAGCGATTTGTGTGTAAAACTAAACATTTAAGCAAAACTGTATTTATATGCATTTTGATGACATTTCTAGTGAGAAATATGCATATTATTTTCATAATCTTTGTTCAGGGAAGGTAGACAACCTTTCCTTTATTAGTTTCGCTGAAGATTTCAGTACATTCTCAGAAAGACATGAGGCAATTACGTTGCTGGTTGCTACGGACGCAGCTATTCATGTCACCGACCTGCGCCAAATTCCTCATTTATAATATATATATATATATATATATATATATATATATATATATATATATATATATATATATATATGTTTAAGGAAAACAACACCGTTATATGTATTATGACATCTTTAGCGAAAGGTGTGCATAATTTATTTATAATTTGGATTTGGCCAAATTGTAGACCCACTTGCATGTCAGGCACCTAGACTCTCATACTGCCTTTTGCCCCTTGATTTGTAAGGTGGGCTTTTAATAGTATTTAGGAATGTGGAAGCATATATATCCCAAAATCATCTTCTACCCATACAAGGCCCAGATCTACTTCATTCCTGTTAGGAGAATGAAATAGATCCATCAAATTTGACCTTAATGACGTTTACACTGCTTTATGTCAGGAAAAGTGTAATTGGTAGATTGTCCAATCAAGGACTGCATGAGTAATAGACTGATGTTTGGTTCACAGGACATGATAGTATTATAACACGACCCTTGGCCATCCCATGGCTATAAATCTATTACGTTATGTGACCTGTATTCCTTTAAAAATATGTAACTTAGATACTCACTTGTTAATTGATGCTGCACGTCATATTTTGTCTATCAGAACCTCTGATTTACACGCAACAGGGTGTATTGAAGAACTGTTGTTCTGAGTTTTGATGAAACAGCATCCTCCATTGAAACAGCCTTAACAAAAGGGATAGGGATATGATCTACACTTCCTGAATGATTAATATGAAAACAATTTGCGTATTTTTGCTAGAAAATTCATCAAAATGTAAAGAATTGCAGATCATGTCTGGATCATCTGGTATGCTACCCTATGTCTTGTCAGCTTCTGGTTCTGGTCATTGTCTTCACCAACCCAGCCTGTAAGTTCTGCTATTTTGGATTCTTTAAACTACCATTCACTCAACATGTGGATCCCAAGCTCTTGTTTGCATTTCGATCCAACCACACTAAAACAAACCCTGACAGGTAATGCTTTAAGGTGAACGCTGATGAATCCAGGGCGCTTGGTAATATTCATGGTCAGAAAACAGTTGAGGCATCTGAGCGAGGGCATGGCGAGACGAGGACATCCAGAAAAGTAAGAACTTGGTCGGGATCAGACAAGGCAGGCAAAGAACACTGGACATTAACTCACACTAGGGTTATGATGATCTGGAAGCTGTATATAAAGGCTGCAGAACGGGTGTAGGTGGTTAACTTGATGGAGCTGCTGTCAGGGGATCACAGATGCATGAAATAAACTAATTGACCTGGAGCAGGAGAGTGACAGACAGCAGGCCAGATTCATGACACCTTCAGACTAAACGTGGGTAATTTTAATCTAGATAGGGACATTTCATTATTTAGGGAGTATAAACATTTATCAATACACAAGATGTCACATTTCTTTGTATATTAGGATTTGATAAACAGAAAATAAGTCTCTGTTTCTATCTAAAACTTTTTCAAACACTCATTGTTTCTGTGGCAGGAATGAGCCTTTTTCAAACTTTTTTATTTAATTTAAAATCAAAATCAGCACAACTGAAGCACGTCTATGGAAGTGTTTTATGTAGGGTATGTTAATTAGTTTTTTTATGGCTGGCATAAGCTGTGCTTTGGTTAAGCATGGCTGGTGTTTGTCTGTCCTTCAGCTGGTTTTTACTTAAACTTCTGTTCATGAATAAGGCAGGCTTCTTCCACCACATTTTGAATGCTAATTTGGTGTGTATGCACAGTGGAGAACAAAGGTGAGAGGGTCGCATCTGCTCAGGTAATCCTGTTGGTGTGCAACAGGCCCAGCTTTTATTTTTCAGACGCCAAAGGGACACAGGGCCGGGGAGGGTGGAGAGTCAGTCACCACAAGCAAAGACTGAAAGACAATTATAGATCTGCTTTTTGTTAGAGAGGCATATGAGGACTTGCTGAACTGGGGAGAGCAAATGTGTATAAATAAAAAAATGTTTGTAACAGGTAAGATACTATTGTATTATCTGTATGATTGTAACTATAGGGAGATAAGTGTGTGTTTTTGGGGGTGGGGAGTGACAGGGAATTTTAAGATATGCAACAAAACCTAAATGTACAATTAAAAAAGGGGAAATGAGGGAAGAACCAAAGTATGTAGCAATTATAAGATTAATTTACATCTACTGGTCAGCATAGAAAGATCCAGTTCATGTTTCTTACACCAGCTACATTAATTAGAAGCAGTATCTGTGCTATTGTGCCCTTCCCCAGTGTCATTCAGCCTTCATTACATCCACTTTGATACAGAAATGAAACAGCATTCAGTCGAATTGTGGCCATTATACTGCTCAGGCTTGCTGCTACTCAGCCACAATTACATAGTCAAGCTCCTTTTGGGTTTAGCTTTTCTGTCTGGCTTGTTAATTTGTTATTCTGAATGTGTGTCTTTGTGTCTCTTTGTGCATTTGTGCATGAGGATGTGCACAGGCTTGCATATTGATGCTTAGTGGTAGATTTGTTTACATTTTCATGTGTTCATGTTTGATGATGTGGTCAGGAGAGGCTAAAAGACATACATTTAGATGAGACAGGAGAAATCTCTAGTCTATAACATATTAAAGTGCACCAATTGAGACCGTTTTTGGCCTGCACTAAGAAACTATCATAACGTCATACAATTTTCAAAAACTATAAAGGAATAAAAGTGTCACATTTGTTTTTATGATATACAGACATGTTCAGCAAATTCATAGGTTGAGCTGAGTATTTTCCCAATATATGCAGTGGAGTCAGTTAATGTTATGGATCAGACCTGAAATTTGAGCTAGACATGGTGTTGTGTATCTTTGTAAGGTTTTCTTTTTTTTTTTCACAATGAACTGGTACAGACAGGAAACCCCTGGCAATGGTGAGGGTAGGCTGCTCAGAGCAGAAAGCGACAGACAGGATGGCATAGCAGCCGGCTAAGGCAGACTCCAGGAATAGTCTTGGGCCAGAGACTGGGCAGACACATCCAGGAACTTGGCAAGAATCATGGTACAATCCAGGTCATTGTCGAGAAATCTGAAACACGGGTGAATGTCCGACAAGGGCTTGGCAAGGCAGGAAAATCCAGAGACATGAAACGCTGGCTATCTACTCACTAGGAGCTTTTAGTAATCTGGTGATGCCCTGCTGTCTGTGGTGAGCTTAAAACATATGTATAGAATTAGTTAATAAAGTCCAGCAGAGCAGCAGTGTCACAGGTGTGGTAAATAATCCTTGATCAGCCCGGAACAGGAGACGTGTGGAGGAAAGCAGATGGTAGACATGTGTAGCAACCAAAAATGTCACAATGACAAATAAAGTAAAACATAACAATTTTTAATACGGGTAATAATAACCTGCTTTTTAATGTGAAATGTTTTCAGGTAATAACATAACATTCTGCAAGTAGTGGAATAGGTTCTTGTATTGTTAGATGATTATTAGTCAACAGCATAGCTTTAAAACATTCCTTGTGAAGAATGTATTACCTGCGCAACACATTGATACACATATGAACATTGCTCTCTTCCTGAATCCAAACATATTCTAAGTGGACGAACTACCAGATGCAGTTCATATAATTTAATCAAATATTCCTCCATGTATAATGAATTCACATATACATAAAAATAACCAATGTTACAAGTACAGTTAAAATGTGTTAAAATAAATGTTCTCCAATTGGTTCCTTAATTTAGTAGAGAGAGCTCTGCGCAGTAGGTATCCTTGATTTTAATCAACTATCCACTATGCAAATTTTTGGTTAGCAAAATGCACAAAAACATTTTCAAATTTGACTTGAATAATGCATTAGATCATGGACATTTTATTACTCTACTGGATTTATGCATCTATTCATTATCTATAGCAATGAATCCAAACCTGGAAGATATAGTGGAACTAATGTGTGATGCACAAGCAGCGGATAAAGTGAAAACTGTCCCACTCTCCAATAACACTGTCAAAGACAGAATAGATAAAATGGTGACAACTGTCAAGACAAGCTGCATAAAAAGATTAGGAATGTTCCCTTTGCCATTCCGTTGGATGAAACAACAATGGTGTTAAACGAGTCTGTGTTCATTGCTTATGTGCAGTATATTGATGGTGATGACTTGAAACAAGGCGTTCTTATGTTTACAAATTTAGCAACAATGTCAACAAGTCATGATACATTTAAAGCTGCAGACTCCTATTGTGTCTCCAATAACCTGACCTATGAAAACCTAGTTGCATGTTGCACAGATGGAGCTTCAGCAATGATGCAATGATGCAATGATGCGTAAAACAAAGATTTTCACTGCATGCTTCATCGTCAAGCTTTGGCAGGAAAAAAACTACATATATACATTTTTGATAGAAATTAGTGAACATGCCTAGGGCTTGACCTCTTGAAAAAAACTGTTATTTTTGATGCAAGACTGTTTGTTTATGAATACTCTACTGCTAATTTTAAATGGAAAAACTTGTATAATTCTCACAACACTGTTCTTGTAGTGGTTATCTCTGCTGTACAACTACAACTGTTTTAATTCAACAAGTAAAGATTTGTAATTCACTTTATTCTTTGCATTTTTTGATGATGAAGCGATTGAACATGGCTTTGGAAGAGGTGAGGTGTAACAAATAATGGGGAGGGGGCTTGGCTTTGCTCAGATATAAGAAAGGGGGGCATTGAAGAAAAAAGGTTGGGGACCACTGCTCTATGGTACCATCAACCATGCACACATCTAAGGCAAATGTAAAGATAACGATTAACCTAACAATGGTTATGGTTTTGGACTGTGGGTGGATATACACAAGGACAACATGCAAACTCCATGCAGAAATACTCCGGGTTGGGATTTGAGCTGAGGACCTTGTTACTGTTCAGCAACAGTGCGGCTTCCATTATGTTATTGGTCATTATTTGTTGTTTTCAGAAACGGAACATCCAACAAGATTTTTATATTTTTATACATACGATTGCTGCTTTAATTTGAGTGTGACAGCGGCTTTAGGTTACATGAGCTGAAAAGTACATATGCTTTGAAAAAAGCAGCATAATCAACATAAAGCATAAAATATTTGCTGTTGTTGTTTTCTTATTCCAGTACATTCAGAAGCATGTCTGCTATAGCTTTTAGCTTCTTCTTCTTGTTATTTGCTGTGATTGATTTTAGTAAAATATATACTGCATGAGGGACTTTTAGGTGAAAGAAGCTCTATCAGGTCTGCTTAGAGTGCTCAAATTCTGAATGCTGAATAATGACGAGAGATCGGTGGCAATTCTGCTTTTGTTTCATAGATATTCATCGTGCTGAGCTGTGAAACTATTATGCTCTTCTTTTGAATGGGTGTCATAACATTATAACTTAGTGCCACTGCTGAGTATAAATAATTCATTGAAACAGGAAAATTCACCAATATTATGAAATGGTGCTCTGAAAAAAATGGGAGGGCAGGCCTTTTTTCTCACATAGTTGTGATTGAATTTGTTTGGAAACGTTTCCTTTCAACTGTTTAACTGGTAAGAATAGCATGGGTAAATTTGTTATGGATGAAATATGCTAATCTCTTTAAAATGTCAAAGAGTATCTCTCTAGAAGACACATGTTTTTCCGTGGTTGTTTCACTGAGTGATTTCCATTGACTGACACTGTTAATCCACTTTTCGTCAGACTCTAACCCCCTTCTTCCCCATTTCATTGTCTTTTATCCTCCTGTTTAATTTGTGAACACCTATGCTCCACCAAACTGCTGCTCCTAAAACAAATCACTTAATTTCAGGCTTTCTTCTTAAGCCCACCATCCTAAGTTCTGTAGTCTAATATTCAGCCTTGGGGTTTGTTTTAATAAAACAAAATCTCTCCGGGTAGTTAATATATTTTTTAAAATGTACACATAATTGGATTTGAAACAATATGTGTTCTCTTAAGCTGTGTACAGTGCTGTGAAAATGTATTTTCTCCCTTACAGATTGTATCTGTTGTAGCTTTTTGTTATACTTAAAGGCTTCAGATAATCAAACCAAAACTGTTTAACAAAGTAAATACGTAAGGCTGTTTTTCCTATGGATCGAGTGAACACAAAGAATAATGCCATTCTGCAACCGTAGACTGTAACTGATGTGTTTAGGTGATATGTAAGATGATAAATACAGAGCTAATTAACCAAGAATAAAGTTACTGATAAAAATGTACCAATGGAAATCTGTTCAGAGAAAGTGATGACCAGCTACCTAAAGAATATAAAGTGCAATGATGGGTTAGACAACTGCATCCAGTTATGAATCTAGTATTAGTAATAACAGTAATATTGTCTTTATTGTCATTGAAACATACATTACAACGAAACTTGTTCTCTGCTTTTAACCCATCACCCTTGGGGAACACTGGGCTCCCATGTGCGGCGCCCGGGAAGTGTTCTGGGGTTAAGGGTCTTGCTCAGGGACCAAGAGTGCAGGCTCTGGGGATCGAACCGGGTACTTGCATCCTTCTCAGAGTGCAAGCGCGCTGCTCAGGGGCACCCCTGGCCGACCCATGAGCCAGGCTCTGCTAAGCAGCAGCCAGGAGAAAGCCGGCAGCCGCTACGGCACCCAGCCCCGGACACCAAGTACCACCAATGCACTACCAGGCCAAGGCACCAGCCAGTGGAGGGGAGCAGGACGGAGGGCGGGGCTTGGGATCCACACTTACAAACAGAAAACTACATACACAGCCACATTCACTCATTGCCACCCTAATGTCCCCACACAACAAAAAAGGATGCAGTGCACGCACCCGCACTTACCACACATATCCTACATTCCCTATATAATAAGCTGAATCTAATAAATGAAGAGAGTTGTGTGGGGAAATCATATATAAAATGTCACCATGGTCCAAAAGAGGCAAAAAGGTGGGAGGAACAAGCTTAATTTTAGCCTCAGTTTCTTCAAATGATTATCAATGTAAGATTTAAAAGTAAGCTTTTCATCAATTATTATACCAAGATGGATGAGTTGGATGACTCAGGCTATAAAGAGGATCCTTCTGAAGACACAATTGAGGGTAAAATGACAAGCTGTCTTTGTCTGCTGGAAATAACATCACCTTGGTTTTATTTGCATTCAATAACAGTCTGACTGGTTTTAGTTGTGCTTGGATGACATGAAATACAGACTGCAGCTGCTTAAAAGCAAGCCAAGCAACACAGCGCCATGGCGGGACCAGAGGGAAGCGAAGTTATGATGTCCTGGTTTCAAAAATTATTATTTACGGTTTTCCAAAAGGCCACATCCATGTGGATACACAGCCTAAATAAAAAGATACCTTTGCAGATTCAACTAATCTCGTCTCTGTGGGGACGTGGTCTGAAGCAAGTGAGACTTGTGTTTGAGATGGTGTTCAAGGTTCCCTTGTGACCTCCTGGACTAGTTGTTGATGCACATATGAAATATATATTGGCTTGCTGGGGAGTCCCACCAAGGTTTACCACTGTTCTTTTTTCAGTCTGTAGATGATGGCTCTAAGGTTCTCTGGAGTCCCAAACCCTGAGAAACATCCTTGTAACCCTTTCCAAAGTGCTAAATACCACTGTTTCCCCTCTGTTCTTGGACTTTATTTATATTTTGGCATAGTGTGTTGCTTTTCAAGATATGTTAACTTACATCATGTTGTGAGGTGAAGTGGTCTCTTCCATCTACGGGTCAAGAGTACTCAGGAATGTGGGTGTGTTTAATTAAATTTATCTCAGCTTTTTCCAAAAGGTAAAAAGAAGCTAATTCACGTATTAAGAAGAAGGCAATTAATTGTGCCATATTGGGTCAGCTTACCAAACAGCTTTTTTTTCCATCCATCCATCCATCCATCCATCCATCCATCCATCCATCATCTATAGCAGCTTATCTCTGGGGGTTGTGGGAGGATGGTGCTGCTACCCGGTGGACAGTGGGTGACGCTCTGGACAGGTCACTAGTCTATCAACGATCAATACAGTGACGCACAGGACAAACAACTATGCACAAACTAAGAAACTTCTTGCTGCAAAGCAAAAGTCCCAGCAACTGTGCTTCTATATGACCTCTTTATTAAATGACATTGTCATTTAAAAATATATTTTTGTATTTGTGTACCTTTTCTGATTATCTGAAGCAACTAAGTATGACAGAACAAATGTCTATTGGGGTGAAGATCTGTTCATACCATTGCACATGCTTGGTGGGACTGGGCTTGCAGTAGTACTGCAGGAACCATTGACCATTAGAACATACAAACAGACACACAAAAACCTGTTGTCCAGCCTTGTCACACACTTCACTAAACAATCTTCAGACCGCCAGCTGCTATAGAGCCTTGCCTAAAATTTACAACCCTATGCATCTTAAGCTTGTATGTTTATTGCCTGAGATGGTGGGATGAAATCAAATTCATTACAAGGCACTACATCATTCAGAGCTGCTTGCCAAAAGCTTTATGTTTACACTGCAGCTCAGCTTTGCTCTGAGGAAACACAGAACAGGAGGTGACATGGTATATTTGCTTGGCATGTTAATTTTGAGGCCTCTGTGTTATACAAGTGTCAGGAAACGTTTATTAATGAGAGTTTAAATATTATGTAAATTTGTCTCCAAATGTCATTAAAGTACATTGCTTTTCCTGCATGTTTTACCCTTATCGATTTGGACCTGGAACAGCTCTGGCTCTGGGTGTCTGGTACATTATGAACAGTCCTATACAGCCTTGTTAAGGATGGAATGCACCATGTTATCTTTTTTGACACAGCCCAAGCTCTGTATTGGCTGTGATGTGACACATTCATAACAAACCAGGCAAAAAAATAAAAAATACAACTTGTATACATGTCAAGCTTCTGCTTTCTCTTCCTCTATTTCTCTTCGTTACAGTCCACCTCCCACTCTTAAACATACACCTCATGCCTCTTTATAATGCATCATCTCTGCCTCCCTCCTTCTCATACTGCTCCAGGACTCCAGATGATCACACTGAACTTTGTACAGTAGAAAAGCGTCATGGGTTCTGTCAGATTTACTGAAAAAAAAAAAAAAAACCCTCTCCATATTTCTCTGCTTACCAATGTTTTTCCTCTTAAAATGATTCTTCCTCCCCATGCACATCTTGCTGCATTATGTACCTCCTCTGTCAACCCCTTTTCTTTTACATTTTTCCAGCTTCAGCCAACCTCTCCACTGCACAGCCAAGCCGCAATAAGAGTGACAAGATAAGAGATTGCATTTCTCTGCTCAGTAGTCCGAGCTTGAAAAGGGTGTCATGTTTAAGGAGGGGGACTACCTGACATCACACATCAAACCATCGTAACATTTATATGGGCTTCCTGTTTGTCTCCTCCACGTCTTGTCAGGCATCACCCTGTAATTGACAGATTGTGGATTAGAGAAGTGGAGGGAGCTTTCAGCAGATTGCTGCTATCTGTGTTTGCTGCTATCTGCAGTATGAAGTGCAATGGGACAAACGCTCGAGGAGTCAATAGGATTTTCTCTGCTTGGATGGCTGTGTGTAAGCGATGTCAGGTTGTCGCACTGTGCGGACCTGACAATCGGTACATGGAGAGAGGAGAAGCAACCCAGACAAGCAAGAGTGGAGAGAGGCTCACTCCAAACAGCAGTGAGTTAAGAAAGTGGAGATGATTTTTTGAACATATGTTATCTGTCTTTTTATGCAAACTGACCCCAGGAAGAATAACGAATACAGCATGCTACTGATGCTAATGGGGCTCTATAAACAAAAAACAAAAAAGAGGAAAATTCAGCAAACAGGAAAGACTGATTGATGAGTGACAAGTTTTCCAGTCAAGTTTGGTCTTGTTTAAAACTTACTGCAAATTTTGTTATCAACTATATTCCCCCATAGTTTTTGTCAAGGCTTTCGTGGCAATTTTCTCACTTAAATTACAATCACTGCCTACCTACACAGTGCATCTGCAAATCATGCCAATATAAACATTTTTGTTCTTCTTTTACTATAAATTAATGTGCACAAGTTATTTCACCAAAAAATAGTTTTAATTTTCAATAGAAATGTACACTTACAAAAGACAATGCAATACAGAATACATTACCATATTGAAGGAAATGATGAAAATATTACTAGTACTACTACTACTACTATTGCTACAATAACAATATATTGCGATAAAAGTGATAGTATCTATTAGCAGTTGAGTTACTGCACTCACACAGATTATTTTTTTAAGGTTCATAATTTCCATCCCAATATAACAAAACAATTGAGAATTTAATTATTAGCACTCACATTAATGATTAATCAACCAACATGACATAAACAAACAAACAAAAAACAATAAATCATATTGATTCAAGAAATACTGATAAAGTTAGAGAATTGCTCAGATTTTCTTTAGCTAGTAGAGTTAACATTATCAAATTGATCAAAAAAACTTGTTTTACATGCATAATTTTGTTTTTCTATGCATTGCCCTCGGACCATGCAACAAACTTCTTTTTTCGTTTTTTAAATATTTTTATCTATCTATCTTTTGCACGCTCTAATGCGTGCTACCACTGTGCAGCCGAGAAGGAAAATTCTGCCTTTTCCATTTTTTATACACATAGATAAGAAAAATTTGACAATTGTATAACTAACTTTTGCTGTAATTACAGTAGCAAGATGCCAGTAAATGCTTTGTGTATCTAAAATGTGTGTCAGTGTTTAAAAAAATTAATGCAAAAATCTCAACTTAATACTCCTGCCCGTTTCAGTGGGTGGCTATGGTTAGATTTGCACTTGTGCCATGTTAATTCCATTTTTAAATAATGAACTATACATTTGAAAACTGTGTAGCCTATTTGTTCCACTTTACAATTATGCCTTAAATTGTCTTGCTCTATCACCAAAAGGATAAGGCAAGGCAAGGCAAATTTATTTATATAGCACAATTCAGTACAGGGACAATGCAAAGTGCTTTACATGATTAAAATATAGCAAATTAAAACAGAATAAAAGCAAGTAGGAATAAAATGTAGATATAAATTAGAACAAAAAAGTGGTGATTCAGTTAACTAGAACAGTTGAAGGCAATCCTAAACAAATGTGTTTTTAATCTTGATTTAAAGGAACTCAGGCTTTCCGCACCTTTACAATTTTCTGGAAGTTTGTTCCAGATAAGTGGAGCATAGGAACTAAATGCTGCTTCTCCTTGTTTGGTTCTGGTTCTAGGTATGCAGAGTAGGCTGGAGCCAGAAGACCTTAGTGGTCTGGAGGGTTGATACACTGATAACAAGTCTGTGATGTATTTAGGTGCTAAGCCATTTAGGGATTTATAGACTAACAGAAGTATTTTAAAGTCTATTCTCTGAGATACAGGGAGCCAGTGGAAGGACTTTAGAACTGGGGTTATGTGCTCTACTTTCTTAGTCTTAGTGAGGATGCGGGATAAGCACTGGAAATCACTGTGCACAATGAGTTTGTGATGTTATACTCCTTACAATTGGAATCTGAGGGGCAGAAGTTGAAGAATCAGTAATTGGTATCTGCTTGTAGAAAGCCTTTTCAATGCATCTGAGAATGTGTTGCTTAAAAGAGAAAGGGGTTTTGACTGATAACACAAAAAGTCTGAAAATTGTAGATGATTTACCAGTATTAAATGGTTCCTAGCCTCAAATGAGTAACATTATTGCCTGAGCAAGTAAAAAAGTCCACTTAAACGAGACCAAAATATGTTAGAAAAAGGAAAATAGGTCGACAGCAAAGGTTGAGGAAGGAAGTTGAGACAGCACAATTAGAAGAACAATTTGAAATATTCAAATTGTCAGCATCACGAGGGAAGGTTTTAGAGGCAGATTTTCACCTATAGAAGGTGGATGTCCGTTGAATACAGTTAACAGCAAAATAAATTTGTTTTGTCAAATTTAGAGGGCTTTTACAGATCTTTATTTTGCATATGGGGATGAGATCTACAGACATTTTTACTTTATATTTTTTTTCTTATATTTCAGTTGGCAAAAAATTTCTCCACTTTTTATTCACCAACGTAAAATAAGGTATTTTCTCATTCGGCTGTATGTAATACATAACAAGTCTCGGGGCTAGACCTAATTCCATTCTCAAAATATCCCTGCATTAAGTACTTTGACTGCCGGTATCCCCAAGAGATGAGAGTAACCCATCAAAACGCATCAGAATTGAAATGCTTCAAATGTCCAAACTGTTTAATATCCAGGCTGGAGATAAGTAGGCCATGCCAATGGTGCCACTTAGTCAGAGACAGAATGGTGAACATCTGAAATGCATCATCACTGCAGTTGCACAAAATGATTGAATTCTGGGGGCAAAGTGGTGACACAGTAGAAAGATTGGACATAGCATTAGTCACAGTGCTGACGAAAGAGTGGACCTTCAGTGCACAGATAGGCTGGGGGATATTTTTGGGATGAATAGTCAAGCAAAAAATGTAAACACTAAAAGGTAGCACTATTAGCCCTATAAGCACCGTACTTTACAGTAGTAACGTACGGTGTCTCATCCTACAAAACATAAACCAAGTTCACAAATTAATTATTATAAAACATTCTTTAAAAAAGTAAAAAAAAAATGCTGCTTATATCTCTTATTTATAATATATTTACCTTAAAGGGGCCATGTCAACAAATTAAATTTTCTGAGGTTTTGGCAGTATATTATGGTCTGAACCTGCTATGGGGCAATCAGCTTTGTTAATTAGCGTAAAAACGGTCAGATCAGAAAACGTGTTGTCTTTCTATGTAATTCATATTCTCCAATCAGAGCATACCATTAAGCAAAAAGCCTTCCTCCTCCCCTACCCTTCCCTCTTCCCCCAGCTGATGCGCCGGCTGACCTGAGAGGAGGTTCGTAGACCAGCGAGCAGACAGCAGCCCTAGATCTCCTTTTAATGGCTCAAACAGGAAGCAGTCACCACTGAAGCAGTGGAGCACAAATTTCCTATTTTCAACCTCAATCTAACTTCACAGCGGTTACTAAAAAAGGGGAACTGATATGTCTGAGGGTGCTCCAAAATGCACCCTGGATCCCAGCTACATATTCCTGTGTCATGGTCCAGCGAGAATTTCGCTTCCAGCTGCATAAGCAGCCGCTGTGAACTCGACTGCCGGACCGCGGTCTATGCGGCTTTGTATATTGGCCCCTCTTTGTTGAATCGTGCTGCCTGGTTAAAGGTTATCGGACAGTTTAAAGCCTTTGGACCAAAGGCTCTACTGAGGAGGGACATTTGGCCTGACAAAATAACATGACGTTTTTTTTGTTGTGAAATTCTTAGGAAATTTTATTATACAGCAATAGCAACTACATGAAATGGTTTATACAGTGATGTCATGGGACCTTCAAGCATTGGACATGTCATTCATGTCCAAGAAATATGTGATAAATAAATAAATAATTTAATTAATTAATTAAGAAATGACAAGACATGTAAGAACACAAACAAAAGTTACCAAAGGAAAAAAATGTTATGTTCTTCACATCGCAACACAATGGCTGTCCAAAACCAGTGGTATGGGCAAAGTCAGCTTTCCATGACAATTTCTAAATTAAAGGCATTTAATGGGATTTATGTAGTGAGGCAAGTTTGTCAAGAACAAAAAATATAATTTGAAAACAAGATTTTAGACACCTTTCAGGTTAGAGTTTGCAATTTCTTCCCCAGTCCTTACCGACATTGTTACTCTAAAGCCCATGGCTGTCAGACTTAAAGACAGATCTAATGACCGAATCTTCATAATTTATATTAAGAAGTAATGCAGTGATTAGTGATTAGTTTTGCAGTGATTAGTGATTAGTGATTAGCGATGCAGTGATTAGTGATTAGTTTTGCAGGCAATGCAGTGATTAATGATTAGTTTTATCCTGATGATACTCATCAGGATAAAACTATATTACAGTAAGGCAGCTTTCAAAATTTAATGACACTACCAGTCACATTTTTGAACTCCACCTGTTCGTCTGCACATAGTTCCCCCACAGCAACATGTCAACTGGCTACAAAAACATCTTTTTAGGTAATTTTTTTTTATTTTTAGGGGTTGGACAGCAGCTGTCATTTGGCTCCGACACAGATAAAATATTGTTTGATGGCACAGCTAACTATTGTCGCTAAAGATGCAAGATTAACTTTTGGGGAGAATGGTTGTAAACTGAAAAGAAACTGTTTTCTTACCTGATAAACTTTATGCTCAAGACACCACCCAGACTCTAGTGGTCTGCCTATATTTCGAGCTCTCACATATTTCTTGCCTATGTATTTATTGTAGCAAAATGCTCAAAATACACTTATTCTTTTGCCAAACGGCAGCCACATATACTTTCAACATATTCCCTTTACCCCCGTGCGGTGCCACAATAGTAAGTACTGTTGCTTTGAAGAGCTAGGATCAAGTCATTGTTTTGCAAGTAAGTCCCAAGTCTTGCATCAAGTCTAAAGACAGGGAATTTAACTTCAATGTCGAGTTCAATGTCAAGGGATGCAAGTCTCAAGTCTTGTCAAAGTCATAAGCTGTTAATTTTAAGCCTTGAACAATTTATTTGAAAAGACAGGTAGTTTAATCAGAGTTATTAAAGTATTTAGATCTTTAGATGATTTTAAAGGTGTTTTTGTTTACCAGAAGAAGCAGCAGAAACTGAAATTCAAAATCCTCTGAAAATCAGAGCTCTTATTGCTGTTTACAGTTAGTATTAACAAACACAAGGAACACATTCAATAAATGTACAAAATAAAGAGCAAATTGTTCCATAATACAAAACAAAAATTAAACAGATTTCATGTTAACCATCTGCACCAGTACAAACCTGTTTTAATAATATCAAATTAGTAACATCAGATGATCAAAATGAGAGATCAAATTATTTATACAACTATAAAAATCTATGTTCTCATCCAGTTGATTTATATAAGACATGGTTATGGTACTGCTATGTGTCAGCTTGGAGGCATTAACTAGGTCTGTGGGTCAGGCTCATTGTGCAGACACCTGGCTTGTCCTATGCTATTCAGAAGAAATTATTCTACTCAAATAAGAGTAATACTGGGGATGTTTCCATGTTACCAAGTTATTTCAATCTGGAGAGACTCACACAGACAAAAAGAGGTAAATAGAGAGATTTACTGACAGAAATTAGAAAACTTCTATGGAGCTCGGACCCCAGCAGAAGACCTAAAAGGTGCAAACGTCTATGACATTGGATGCTCATTTTGGGATTAGGATTAGTGAAGGGGGCAGGTGATCAGTCTCACAGATTGAACCGTCCTTTAAACTTCATGAGTCAGGTGTGAAAGTCCAAATCAAGTCCAAAGTCATTTATGATTTCATCAAATTAAGTCTAAAATCATTAAATTTTTGACTTGAGGTTGACTCTATTTCTAAATTACATGGCTCGAGTCAAAACCTCTCCTGCAATGCCACAATAAAGTGCCGGGCTGCAAATCTTTATGCATGGAGTTGGCATGTTTTTCCTGTACATGTACATTCTCCCCAAATACTCTGGCTTCCATGAAGAAAACTTTGTCATTGCGAAATTTGTTGTCTGTATTGCTAAATAGATACAATCTAAAGATCTAAAAACTTTAATAACTCTGATTAAACTACCTGTCTTTTCAAATAACTTGTTCAAGGCTTAAAATTATGAGCTTGACAAGACTTGAGACTTGTATCCCTTGACATTGAACTCGACTTTGAAGTTAAATTCCCTTTCTTTGGACTTGATGTAAGACTTGGGACTTACTTGCAAAACAATGACTCAGGGACTCATTCGCCTCCGACGCAAGCCAATCAGCTTTGAACTGCTCCTCCACGAAGCCAATCAGCGTCCTGGATCCGTCTTAAAAGAACTTTAAATCCAGCTCAGCTTTTACCCAGCAAGCAAGCAGTTGCTGTGCGATGTCTGATCTGGACTCTGATGACTGGATTCAAGACGATAACAACTTATCCTCAAATCCTCCTGCTCCTAGGAATGCATCTAGCCGTGCATCCATCCTCTCCGACCGCTCTCCGACAACAAACTTGCAAATCCCCCGCTTCCTCGCCAAGCAAGGCAGACGCTGTCCCAACTCTGCCTCAGCTCCGGTCCCGCTCCGCTTTGTTGCGCGCCGGGGTCTTTATCCAGCTGATTCATGGCACTGGCTCTCAGTCAAAGGCTCCGCGTCACTGTGGGACCTTCTCTGGTTTTGATCTGATTTCGCTCATCACACTTCTGAATGTCCGTCTATTTAGGCAGAACGTATCCCAGAACGTATTGATATGGTAACGTTCTTCAGGTCTCCCCTTTATCATCGACCTGCAGGCTGTATTAGCAAATGTTTCAGCATTTTCAAACCTCTGATTTGTCATTCAAAGACTAACTATTGGCAATCCTTCCGCAAGCACCTTCAATGTCACTTATGTTCTGTTTAACCGGACTGTAGAGTTGAGTTGATATTTACCCCCATTTTATTTCAGAAGTGCATTTTAAATCCAGCAATTAATACCAATTGTTATTAAAACCGCTGCAACTCTGGTGCAATTCGGCGTCCGTTTGGACCGGTCTGTACTGGATTCAGACCTTTTATTTATGCTGACCAGGCCCATTTTGTCACTCTTGTCATTTCAGTGGTCATTTTAATGTTTTGCCAATCAATTACTTCAGATGTTGTGAAATTATACATGTTAAAGTTATGTAATGCTCTTGTTTGTAGGTATTGTCTGAACGTCAGCTGGGAGCTGACGTCGGGTTGGCTGTTGGGGAATGATTTGAGTATTGCCAATCTTTTAACAGCCATTTGCTCATGTTTTAGGGTTTGACAATTTTCTTTCAGGTTCGAGATTCTATTTTAAGATGAACATCCGAAGAGCATTACTGTGGGTGCTGTTGTCTGGTGATAGCATTCAATTACAGAGCTTGTCTGCAGGCTGGTGAGGATAATTAAACTAATAAGCAATGAAGATCATCAGTTTTATCAGAATGCAGTGCAGAATCTGAGTTAAAGTATTAAATTAATTTCAAACGCCATGTAATGAGCTACATAAGCTTAATCGATTAATGATAACATTTAGTATGCGTTCGGCATTCTATGCATTCACGAGTTAAGCAAATATTATTTGATAAATTATGTCTTAAAAAGTGTTGCCCGTCTTCATCCATTCATCTTATGGTCACTTTCCTCTCATATATCTTTCTTTCACTATTCCCAGTTGTCCTTTCTTAAATTAAACCTGTCAGCCTGCAAATTAAGTTCTAGGTATGGATCTCAACCTAGTTTCATCATGGCTTCCTGTTTGCAGTTAAGCTCTGGAATTCACAATATATCAGTCTCATTCCATATCAGGATTTCCGTTAGCTGCCCTCCTTGCTTGGTCAGCTCAGTCTCGCAGATGCATCATTGCCAGAGGCACGCTTTATTTCCAGGCAGCTCGAGTTAACTAGTTTTGTTTCTTTCCTTCTCGAACAGGATACTCTGGTTGAGAGCTGCTGTTCTGAACTTCTAGTCTGGTTTGCTTCTCGCCTGAATCGGAAATATATTTCTATAGTGTGTTCTGTCGTAGATATGTTTAAAAATTTTACGGATGCTGCCATCCGTAGGTTTTGGGGGAGTTCTTTATAATTGTTGGTTCTCAGATTCCTGATCACTCCAACAAATGGGCCATGGTCATCATCGTGCCTCGCATATTGCTCTGAGCATCCATTCATTTGAGCTGCTCAATGCCCTCTAAATTTTAAGTAATTCAACTATAAATACTGGTGGTGGTTCAAAACCCATTCATATCATTTGCAGACCTGTGTTCTTCCTATCATGCATCCTGTTGCGTACCCTTTCATGCATTCTTTTCGTATTTGTAATGCATTCTGTCATGCATTTCTTGTGTGTCTGGTCGTGTCTGGTCTTGCGTCATATCATGCGTCCTTTCATGGAATCTGTCATGCATCCTGTTATGCATCCCGTTGCATCCTGTTATGTGTCCTGTCACCTGTCTAGCATCTCGTCATGATCACTCGGTGTCGTGTCTGGTCCTGTGTCTGTCATGTCCTTTCATGCATACCGTCATGCATCCTGTTATGCATCCCGTTGCATCCTGTCACCTGTCTTGCATCTCTTCATGATCACTCATTTATCTATGTGCATCATCCGCAAGGACATCCTCCGCAAGAAAACATCCCCAAGACATCTTTCGCAAGAAATCATTCGTCAAAGCATCCCTATCATTCACCTAATAATCATCTCCCATTCATCTCGCTGTACTCTGGTTAAGCCTTCACTGCAACGGCCTGCTTGCAGGCCTTCATAACCACGGCCTGCCTTGGTAAGCTGTTTGCAAACCTTCTTGGCAGTTCAATTACTTATCCCGTTATCCTTCGTTATTAATCACCCTGCCTTATGAGCATACAGATGGTCAGACCTCGGCAATTTTTGGGGGATCATTCCTATTCTCATACACCTGCTTATGCATATTGAAGCATAATTCAGCGTGAATGTTTTTTGCCGAGGTCTGAGCGCCAAAGTCTTAAAATATTGTATCAATAAATTCTTCTAATTGTCTCTTCTTTCCGTGTGAGTTTTTCAGATTGAAATAAGTAATTAATAAATAAAGTTGAAGGTTATAATGGACAATAAATAAATAAGGTAATTATTACAAAGGCAAATAAACAAAGAAGCCAATTGTCAGGATTTGTTTATCAATGAACTCAGAACACACACACGGGACTGAAATTGAGAGTTTTTATTGCTAGACAGATGGGTGATGAGGTCAGAGAGGCAGGCTTGCACAGGAACCGGAGTGAAAGTGATGGCAGGAGCTGACGGCCCGGAGAAAGAGTCCATTAAAGCTGGGTGGCTAGGAAGGTGAAGTGCTGCTTGGTAGCCGATCACTGGAGACCCCAGGCACTGAGCAGAGCTTACTCAGAGCGGCTAGTCAGGTTAGCGGATCACTGGAGACACCATGGCACCGAGCAGAGGTTCTCCAGAGCAGCTTGTCAGGTTAGCAGTTCATAGAAGACAACAGGGCACAGAGCAGAGCCTCTCCAGAGCAGCTTGTCAGGTTAGCAACTCACAGGATACACCAGGGAACAGAGCAGAGCTTCTCCAGAGTAGCTTGTCATGTTAGCAGTCCACAGGAGACACCTGGACAAAAAGCAAAGCCTCGCCAAGAACGAGCAGCAGAATACAAAGCCTTACAGAGGGACTGGCATGGAGAGGGTGTAGAATGATGACGGACCGGCAAAGGAGTGACAGCAGAGTGAGGCTTAAGTAGGGAGGCTGGCAGGTGAAGTGAGTCTGGCTAATTAGTGGCTGGCAGGTGTGACTAACTGCAGTGGAAGGGAAGGCTGAGTGGGAGTGGTAGGAGGAAACTGAACTAACCAAAATAAAAGCCAGAACCTAACTAAACCCAGACAGGAGGAAGAACTGAAAAATAATAAATAAGAACCCAAATCAAAACTGAACCCTGACATTAATTAAAAGAGATATATACATTTATGTCTCACTGTCTAATTTAATTTCTGCCTACATTTATTAGTTTATTGAATTTTTGGTGACAATTAATTGTATGCTTATTTATTTATTGAGCATTTATTTATTTCTGTATTTATTTTTAAATATGGAAGACTTGGTACTCCATACAACAAAACTACACCTGTTTTAAGGCCCTTGATTAAATTAAATCTATGCGACACAATATAATAAATAAGTTCAGGTAATTAAATAATTTCTAAACGTTTTAGAAATTATTTATCACAATATTAATAATGAAATACAATGAGGAATATAGGACAACATTTTTTAGAAGAATAAATCTTTATTTGTCATTGTACATTCTAATGAAATTTGTGTTCTGCATTTAACTTATCCCTTAGGAAGCTGTGGGCAGCTATCACAGCAGCCAGGGAGTAATCTGGGGCTAAGGGTCTTGCTCAGGAACCCACAGTGGCAGTCTGCAGGGATCAAACCAGGTACTTGCAACCTTCCCAGAGTGCAAGCACACTGCTCTAACCACTAGGCCTCCACTCCACCTAACATTTTGACTAACAAGCAAGGTACTGAGTGTAAGAAAACAAATGATTGATAGCATATGCAAGTGAATAACACAGAGACTTTACAAATAACACGTTTACATGTTAAGATTTTTTTCCAGTGTGGTTCCCAATATGTATTTGGCTCTTCAGTCCCATCAGTAGCCATTCAATATAAACTAATATTCTTACTCATTTTGTATAGATTTCTCTGTTAAAACTTCACATTTCCTACATATCTTGGGGTAAATTCTTAATTTTACAAACCTTGAAACTACTTGTTCCCACCCAAAGTGAATCATTTGAAGAAATTTTTACTTCTTTGCAGGCTGGGGAAGAGAGAAGATCTATATGTGGCAGGTGTCAAGAATGGCCAGTATTTGCCGATTTAAAAATACCTTGAAACAGCAGTAAATGTGGCTTGACTTGCATCTCTGTTATATTTAATTGACACCAAATATCAGGATTGGCCTCGACATCCCGCTGACTGTAACAGATGGCTTAAAACATGATGTTTCACTGTGTGTGCATGGAGCATGCTTCTTTTCAGCTGCTCTCTTTTCCTCCCAGAACCTTAGTGTGGCCTCACCACAGGCCTGTCACCTTCAGCATGACACATGCCGAAACATGGAAAGGAAGAGCTTATGAAGTGACATGGCCTTAGTCTAATCAGTTTTGTGGCCATGTTGACGAGCCCGACTGTTAAAGATTATGGGATTACAGCATGGGGGTCATACTGTGGGAGGTCTTGCACTAGATATGAAACGTCCATCCCTACAAATACAGGAAACGTAGCTGGTTTGTATTTGTATCCAACGCTGTGGTCATAAATTCCCTCTCAAGCAAAAGCGAAATCTTCAGTGTGAATGTTTACTATAGCTCAGGAGGATTATACTAAAAGATCAATATTATTCATAAAAACTGTTGTCTAGTAAAAGCGTTGATTTGCATTTGTCTACTTATCATGTTTGCATTTAGAAAAGGGCACAAATGCAGAGACTGACTGGAAAAACACAGTTATTTAAAGGAACAATAAGTAATAACACATCTGAACAACACATAAACAATGCCTTTCATGGACACCCGCCATTTACTTAACGGTCTACTGTTGCACTGAATTTTTCACAGGACAAGTATATGATGTTGTATTTTGTTCTATTTCTGGTCCGCTTTTCTTACTAGCTTCCATGTTAGCAGGGTGCTGCTCGTTTGCCAAGATAAAATACCAGACTGGCTCAGGAACCAGGAAGTAAACACGGGCCACACTCTGAACTGAATTAGTTCCGGTACGTACAGTATCTCTAGGTTTGAAAGGAGAAAAACTTGACTAAGACATTGTTGATGGAGCGGACTGATTGTTTATAGGAAACGTTACTTCCACCCTAGGTGACAAATGACAATGAATTAGGTTGACTTTACTGTAAATATCTTACTTATTGCTCCTTTAATAGTAACACAATAAGGAGTATTGCAGGAAGACCAGGACACGGGGCACACAGAGCGTAAAGAGAGGAACCAGCAAAGAACAATGAAAACCAGTGAGCTTATATACTGAGGGAGGAAAGGAAAATGACATTTGGATCCAAGTGAGTTTATCATGGCAAAGTGTAACAGCTTGGAGAGGAGAGCCCTGAACAGTGGAAATGCAGGGAGGTGAATAATAAGTACAGTGAACTAAAATAGACACAAAGGAAAGACTACAAACCAATGGGAAACATACTGACATGTATCTAAAAGACAGACTAAAAGAGAACAGAGAATAGAGCACAAGATGGCAACATAATTTTAACATAGGATAGCACAAGCAACAAATTGTAAAAAACAGAAATAGAAACATTGCTGTCACTCTCGCACGAGCACAGCAACACTGTAATTAAATTATTCATGTATCAAACAGGAACAAGCTGTATGGCTGCCCAAATCAGAGATTATCGGAATTGGCATCCGTTTTTAAAATGAAATTCCAGGTTCTACTTAAGAATTTTTTTGCTATTAGTTTTAAAAGTGAGGTTTTTCTCACTATGAATATCTTTAAATTTTGTTGTGTTACAACCACAAACCTTAGGTTTTTATCTGACAGACCAACCAAAAAGAGTGCATAGTTGGAAAGTGAAAGGAAAATTATGCTAGGTTTTCAAAATGTTTTACAATCCATAATGTAAAAAAAAAATCTGCTTTTGCTCTCAGCCCTATTTGCTCTTTTGAGCAAAGTCAGTTATCTGAAGATTAAAAATAGTGCACCCGTGTCAAATCTAATCTTAGCATTAATGCAACTGTTCTGAAATGGCCTATAAGGTTTCTTAGAGAGCATTCCGTGTCAAATCTAATCTTAGCATTAATGCAACTGTTCTGAAATGGCCTATGAGGTTTCTTAGAGAGCATTAGTGAAGCAAACCCATCATTGAGAAGTGTATCTGTAGGTCTTTGTAACTAAGCAATATAAAATATTTTGAAGCTGTCATGGAACGTTGTTTGTTCTATCATCCCAAAATGTAAACAATATGGCAGAACTATAAACCTACCAAGATAGAAGCCCCAAGAGGCCAGGGCTGACTTTGGAGGAGCTACAGAGTTCCACAGCTCACATGGAAGAATCCTTTGATGTTAAAACTCCAGCATGTTCTCCACAAATGTGTTTACTTTTTTGAAATGTTAAAAGAAAGTAATTGTTCATGTTCTGCAGTTTGCCAGAAACGATAATGAGAATACATCAAACATGTGAAAGAAGGTGCTCTGTGTAGATAAGACAGAAGTTAACTATTTGACCTACGGGCCAAATGTCATGTGTGGAGGGAAACTAATACTCTGAAAATACTATGACCACTGAAAGAAATTATGGTGGCAGCATCATGTGGTGAGGATGGTTTCTATTAGCTGCTAAGTGGGGGCGATGGTGCCCCCACTTAGCAGCTAATAGCAGAGGTTAGGGAGTTTGTCCTGCAATTGGTGGGTTGCCTGTTCAATCCCCAGCTCTGACTGTCTCCGCCGTTGTGTCCTTGGGCAAGACACTTCACCTGCATTGCCTGCTGGCGGTGATCAGAGGGCCCGATGACGCCAGTGCATGGCAGGCTCACCTCTGTCAGTCTGCCCCAGAGCAGCTGTGGCTACTAACATAGCTCACCACCGTCAGGTGAGCTATGTTGGTAAATGTGTGTGTGAAAAGCACTCCACACTACTAAACTGTAGTGTGGAGTGCTTTGGAGGTCGTCAAGACTAGTTAAAGTGCTATACAAGTACCAGCTATTTACCATTTAAGTGTTCATGTGAGGACAGATGGAACGAAATAATGGCAATCTTAAGAGAAAACCTCAGAGAGAGAAATCTTAAGAGAAAACCTCAGACCATGGCTGGTTCAACTTTAAATATATAGCCAGAACCATAATGAAATGGTTTAGATCAAAGCTCATTCACATAGCACAGAGCTGATTGATAATTTTTGGCAAGACTTGAAATTGATGTTTACATATGTGCTCTGTTAAATTTGATTGAGGTAAAACATTTTGTAATCCTCACATCATTTTCCTTAAAATGTACCATTATGTATTACTTTGTAATAGTCTTTTACAAAAAATCCCAATAAGAATTCAAGGTACAGCAATACTTTTCAAAGGACCTGGGATTATTGACACAGTTACAATATTTGCAATTGCAGCAGACATGTGGGAACACTTTAGTTTAATGTGAATGTAAAAACAAGAAGTGAAAGTATAAAAAAGCAAAGAAGTAATAAATGACTAAAAAAAAAGCTAAACAGCTGTTGTTCGCATCTAGTTTCAT
The DNA here is from genome assembly GCF_011125445.2 of Fundulus heteroclitus. NCBI lineage: Eukaryota > Metazoa > Chordata > Actinopteri > Cyprinodontiformes > Fundulidae > Fundulus > Fundulus heteroclitus. The sequence goes on from NW_023397285.1 coordinate 147,561, forward strand.
CACTTATCAATCTATGTTAGTCTTTTCCTCACCTAATAGTCAGTATGCATAAAGAATGGCTGCTGACTGCAGAGCTCTTCTCAAGGACTTTGTAATCTGTTAGGTTCTTTTTTTCTTTTTTTGTTCTTTGTTTTTTTGACATTATTTCCAAATTGGACAATCTTTTAAGATAAATCCTCAGTAGCTCCAGGAAATAACTTTCATGATGCCACCTTTTCACAAAATACACATGCTGTTTTGAGAGTCTTTTAGCACATGCATGGAGCTTAGTTTTATACCAGCCTTAAAAAGATAAATCAAAAAATAATGATGAAACACAAGGGCAAGAGTAAACTGGAAGGGTGGAGGGAAAGGCAAGAAGTGAGACAGGTCAGAAAATGGAAAACATTATAGAACATTTCTTATAAATGATGCAACAAAGCAAACAGTGCTAACAGTTTCCCTAATCCTAATTTTATGTAAAATTGCTAATAGGAACAGTGAGGACAAATGAGTCAGATTCCCTGTAAAAGTACAATTCTTTTGAGGCATTCTAGCTGACATTGTACAGGGTGCTGGTCTGCGCAGCTTAAATACAGTAATGGTGTTTCTCAAGGTCTTTGAAATCACAAAAGGAAGAAGTCACCTGAAAGTCAATGATCTAATGATGAAGGAAGTTCTCATTTAATATTAATGGAAACACAGAGCTATTTTATCTACCTTTGGGGTTACTGAAGCTAAAGGCAAGCACAGTTACAGAGTTCAGCTGCAGTTCAAACAGGTTTGATTTCTCTCTCTGAGGGAAATCCACATTCAAAAGAGCAGAAGCTTTCCTCAGTAAGTTTAGGCCTGTACTGTTAAAACCTCAGTACTTTTTAAATAATTTCTCATCTTTTCCTGCTTTTTGTTGTTTGTTCTGTGTGTTTTATACAGTTTTACTAAAATGGTAATTGAAACATAGCTGTTTAGAGCTCTTTCAGTGACTGACTGCTGCATCCCAGATGCTCAAAGAAGCTCTTTTATAGATCATTCCACCCACCTGCAGTTCGACTTTAAAATCTCTGCTGCTCACAACATACTTAATGACTGTTTACAACATGCTAATGGTTGCACAGGATTAGTCTGATCATGAGTCGTTTACACTGTCTGTGTATGTGGTTTACTATGCATGTACTGGTGCACTATTCTAATTGGGGACACTATTGAACAGGGCCTAAAATTGTGTTTAACAAAGAGCTGTCATCCAAACAAATGACTTAAGTAAGAATTCTTCAGAAAAAAGGCTACTTATGCAATCAGTACGTGTGAGGTAATTTTTAATCTGTAAAAATGATGTAACCATACAGACAACATCTAAAATGATGTTCAAGTTCTAGAATAATACAATACAAATAAGTAGAAATAATAATAATATTATATACTGCTTACTGTTTTGCTCATTGACCTCCAAATGGCAGAACAGGCTCAGCAGACAGAAAATAACATTAGAAGAATATGGTTTGTGTCTAAACCAGAAGTCTCACCAGGTGCATTTTGGGTAAATTGTTTTTGTTCATCATTCATTGAAATTACTCGCAGTGGATAGAGAAACCTGGAAGTTGTACTCAAGAAAGAGTAGTGTTACATCAAAATAACACTAGTGAAATAAAATTAAAAGCATGGTGCATTAAAAGTGCTAAAAGTATATATTTTTTTCAAAATATTATACAAGTAAATATAATTAAAGAAATGTAACTAGTTATTGTCATGATTTGTTTACTGATGAACTCAGAACACACACACACAGGACTAAGATGAGAGTCTTTATTGAAAGGAAGGTTGGTGGTGGATGAGGTAACCAGGGAGGCTGGACTGCAGAGGATCAGGGGGCAGACGATGGCAGGAGCTGACGGCTGGAAAAGAGAGTTCTTGGAACCAGAGGCAAGCAGCTAAGTCCACCGTTCGCCACCGACCAGCCAGAGCACCGCAGTAAGAGTCCAAAGTTCGGTGCAGAGAACAGCAGCAGCCCCTTCAGCACAACAGAGAGCAAAAGCAGAGCAAGGCAACAGGATAACCAAAAACAGGTGGCAAATCTTACTAGGAGCAGAGTTGGCAGGGTTCCAGTAGCAACAGGTAACACGAGTAGACAGGAGTTGGGTAGAATGATGACGGACCGGCAAAGGAGTGACAGCAGAGTGAGGCTTAAGTAGGGAAGCTGGCAGGTGAAGTGAGTCTGGCTAATTAGTGGCTGGCAGGTGTGACTAACTGCAGTAGAAGGCTGAGTGGGAGTGGTAGGAGGAAACTGAACTAACCAAAACAAAAACCAGAACCTAACTAAATCCAGACAGGAGTAAATAAAAACCCAAATCAAAACTGAACCCTGACAGTTATTAGGTAGATCTGCTATGGAATAAGAACATACAATATGTTATATTTAAGAAATGCACAAATTAATTACCGTATTTTCTGGACTATAAGTCACAGTTTTTTTCATAGTTTGGCCGGAGGTGTGACTTATACTCTGGAGCGACTTATGTGTGAAATTATTACACATTATTACCGGTATATCATTACACCTGTTATTTTCACAGCAAACCACAAGAGGGCGCTCTAGGCCTGTGATAAAGTTACCGACAATGTTGATAATTTCAACATTGTCGGTACCTTTTAAAAACAAGTGAGAAGGGCTTAACAAAAATGGCCCCAAAACGAAAATCATATTCTGCAGATTACAAGCTGCAGGTAGTTAAATATGCAGCCGAAAACGGTAATCGAGCAGCAAAAAGAAAGTTCGGAGTCAGTGATAAACTGGTAAGGGACTGGCGAAAAGCGGAGGTTACTCTTACTGAAATGAAGAAAACAAAAAATGCCAATCGTGGGCAAAAAGCTAGGTGGCCACAGTTAGAGGAACGAGTTCGAACATGGGTTCTTGAACAACGTGTTGCCGGAAGAGGATTGTCAACAGTGCAGTTGCGCCTCCAAGCCAAAGTATTTGCCAAGGAGATGAATATAAATGACTTTACAGGAGGACCTTCTTGGTGTTATCTCTTCATGCAACGCAATCACCTCTCTATCAGAGCAAGGACAACTATGTCCCAAAAACTACCGGCAGACTTCCAAGTTAAGACCAACAGTTTCCGTGAGTTCATTGAGAAGCATGTTAGTGAGCACAACATGACACCGGATCATATTATATACATGGACGAGGTCCCCCTCACGTTTGACATTCCCATGGGCCGAAGTGTTGCAGAGAAAGGGCAAAAGAGTGTGAATATAGTAACAACTGGTCATGAGAAGTGACACTTCATAGTGGTGCTGGCATGTTGTGGAGATGGATCAAAATTGCCACCAATGGTAATTTTCAAACAAAAAACTATGCCAGAAATCCAATCCCCCTCAGATGCAGTCGCCGTAAATGAGAAAGAGTGGCTGGATCAAGAAATTATGAACCTATGGCTTACAAAGTGCTACAGCAAGTGTCCGGATGGCTTCTTTAGAGCATGCAAAGCTCTGCTTGTGATGGATAGCATGCGAGCGCACATCACGCCACAGTTAAAAGATAAATTAAAAATGTTCAACTCCATACCTGCCATCATCCCTGGAGGCCTAACCAAAATACTCCAGCCACTTGACATTTCCGTGAATTGAAGCTTTAAGGCAGTCTTGCGTCACCTGTGGGAGCAGTGGATGATGGATGGACAGCACAGCTTCACGGCAACCGAGAGAATGCGCCGTGCAACTTTCCTGGAAGTCATTGAATGGATCGACAAAGCATGGGCTTCGGTGACAACCGAAACCATTCTGTCTGGCTTCAGAAAGGCTGGAATAATTGGAACTGCGGCTGACGATGAATCTGACGTAGGCGACGTAGAAGCTGAAGTGCCGAATCTTCTACCTTCGGAGTTCACGGAGTTATTTGAAAGTGACATCGAGGATGAAGATTTCAATGGATTTTAGTTATTTGGAGTGACACGGAAGCTTTGGTTAACTTCTTCGCATGTTATTTATGTTATAGTTATCTGAATAGCTCTTAATATTTTATGTTAACATACCAGGCACGTTCTCAGTTGTGTCATGTAGCATAAGCTAACCGTAATTCAGCCTGTTGTTACCTCTGCTCTATTTTTATTTAAAATTGCCATTCAAGATGATATGTCTGTTCTTGATGTTGGATGCTATCAAATAAAATTCCACCAAAAATGCGACTTATACTCCAGTGCGACTTATATATGTTTTTCCCTTCTTTATTATGCATTTTATGCCTGGTGCGACTTGTACTCCGGAGCGACTTATAGTCCGGAAAATACGGTAATCATTGTTAATAATAATGCAAAGATGATGGAAAAAAATGCTCTATAAAAACCTTATCTCATGAAGATTGCATAGCAAGGAAAGCAGGCAGCCAATGTGGAGGTCAAAACGTGAAGTAGAGGTGTGTTTAGAGATTCAGTATGAATCAATATAAATGAGGCCACACAGTTAGATAACAGATTACATTTAATTGTAGATACTTTAGAGGGAGAAGTGACACCAAAAAGTGGAAAAAAATGTTTTGAGTGAGGGGCACATGGAGATAAAATGTAAGACTGGTGTGAATAGTCTGTGCAGGACACTCTGCCTTTAGGCAAAGCAGTACATCTATCAACTTATATGTCAGTCAGGCCATCCACATTTCTCATCTGTAACATGAGAAATGCAGCATCTGCATGTGAACTTCCAAGAAGGCATGACTCTTTTTTCAAGATGAAAGTGAACAGGTTGGATAACAAAATAAAACCTGATTGCTATCTGTGTGTGTTAGTGTGTGTGCAACTGATAATTGTAACTTTCAGAAATTTAAAACAAAACTCTTGTCCAAATAATGTGTGAGGTAATATAGTGTACTTCTGAAAATTAAAAAAAAACATTGACTATATCTTAGGCATCAAAGGCCTTAAGTTAAATGTGCAATGTGAAACTCAACAAATATAATTTGGAAAAGAGTTAAGATATCTAGCTTTTTCAAATGGGTTGCTAGCGTAAATAAACTTTTCTTTAAAACAAACCTATGCAAACCACAATAGATGTAGAACAATTATCTTTAGATAAAACATCAAAGTGAAGATGTGAATTCATAAAGCACAGCAACAACAAAAAAAACTCCATGAAAAGAGATCCAAGGGTATGGCACCACAAACACTTTAATTTTGAGCTATTTTGCATCCATAGCAATCATGGACTCTACAATCTTTAAGTCAACCTTAAGGTGATATAGGCCATAGGAAATTTGACTTGTTACATACATATACAGTACAAGATGCGGTAAAGGACTTCAGGCAGGAATCTGGGTCAGCTGCGTCTAGTACTTAGGATCTACACATTGAAAAGGGTTATTCCTTCAATGAGAATGAACATTCTCATTGAACTCGAACAAACCCTTCCTGTGGCAAAACGGTAAGAGTTATCCCAAAAATTGTTGAATTGTGAGTGCCAGAAGGGTCTGAACATTAATTAGTGAAAGTCTCACGTCTGTACATCAAACGGTTTAGGAGAGGCAGCGATCATTAAATGGGTGTCATTCAGGTTTTCAGTTCTGATTTTTGCACACTGCTCCATAGAAAATGAATGGAGGACGTTAAGGTTTCTCGACACTCTGAGGCAGCTTGCGAAAAATCTATAAATCCCACACAGTGACGTTTACATTTCCAGAATCCAGCCAAAATTACCTACGTTTTGGTGTATAATTTATGTGCATAGAGTGAAAATTGAGCGAGTGAGAAGAAGTTGTTCAGAGAAGAAAAAATTATTGGAAAAGCTAGAGCTGCCACTCTAACTGAGCTCCCTAGCAACCAAAGCAACGCATTAATTTTTCTGAATTTTATGAAAATGCAAAATTATTTTAAGGAGGTACTATATGAAAATGGTAAAAGATATGAAAAAGCTGAGATATACCATAATAGCTAAAAGATATCATTACATTTTAAAAGTTGAATGCCATTTCTAGCTGAAAGTAGGCTGAAGCAGTAAGCTGTCAAAATGCACAAATATTTAAAGAATTTGAAGGATTCTCCATTAATTTCAATGAGAGCAAAAAACTAACAAAAAGTTACATATTTTTAATATTATAAAAGTTATAATTACCAAAAGTCAAAGCAGTAATGTCTTGAAAGAGCTGAACGTTTTGATACCAAAATTGTTGAAATCGGTTGAAAAATGCAGAACGAGTTAGCCGTCGAAAAATGTACAGAATAAAAATAATAAAGAAAAACAGGAAAACAGTAAGTGTGAATGCTGAATAGCATTCGCACTTGATTCCACTAACCTATTTTAATGATCAATTAGGTAATTTATGGATTCTATAAGTGACTAGATACAATTTAGTGATTCTGTTTCAGTGTCAATATTGTTGTTCAGAGATTTAATACATTTTTTTTATAATATATTGCTGTCATTCCTTTCTGTAAAGCGTGAAATTACAGGTCACAAATTTTGTAATATAATTCACTCAATCAGATGGGTTTTTTAAAGACTAGAGACTGATGAGAAAAAAATATTAAATTAAATTTTAGGTCTATAAATATTAACGTGATCTCTTTGTGAGTTTTTATCAAAACCATGAAATCAACTTTATACAACTACAGCACTGTTGTGTAACCAAAATAAAAGCCTCCATGACTCTATGAACTTAGGCTACATTTTAAAGAGTGGCACACACTGTCTCCACAACTTTAAGGATCAGTGCTCACTAGGGGTTTAAATGTACACAATTGCATACCAAAAATCCACGTGAGTAATGAACATTTACAGTGTTGTTTTACACCTTATTATATGTCCAGCTAAATGTAACATCCTATCAGCACAAACTCTTTACTTCAAATAAAATTGAGTGTGGAATTCCTGTTGATGAGAGGGGATTTTCCAACAGCTGCACGATCTACATTCAACTACATGTGGTGCATCAGATTGTCTTAATATGAAAACAACTGCAATTTTATTTAAGCATGTTTTATCCTCAAATATAGGCACAGCCTTGTTTGAAAATATCTAAATATTAATAATGACCATTTTGTATTGTTGTATGATATATTCAATAATTTAAATTTTATCTATAAAGTGGCAATTCACAACACATGTCATCTCAAGGCACTTTGCAAAGTCAAATTCAATCAAATCGTGCAGTCTGATGGGTGAAAAAAGTTTCCTATCTAAGGAAGCCCAGCAAATTGCATAGACTCTTGGCAAGCAGCAATTAGTCCTGAAAGAACGTAGAGCCACAGTGGACAGTTGTCTGCTTTGTCAATGCCTTTGCAGCAATCCTTCATGTTGCGTGAAGCGACAGTGGAGAGGAGAACTCCCCTTTAACGGGAAGGAAAAACCTCCAGCAGAACCAGGCTCAGTGTGAACGGTCATCTACCTCGACCAACTGGGGATTTGAGAAGACAGAGCAAAGACACAAAAAAACACAGAAGCACACATTGATCCAAGAATCCTTTCTACGTTACATGGTAATGGCTGATGATCTCTCTCCCCTGGATGGTGTCACAACTAACAGAACACCAGACCAGGTGTACCTGCTATGAAGAGAAAGTAGCTATAACTGCTTATACCATTTTATTTACAAAAAAATCTCCAGTCAGGTTGATACTTTTCCCTTTTTAGGTTTTCAAACACATTAAATAGACTACATTTCAGAAATTGAAAAAGGGATTTTTGTGCTATTACACCCCTATGCTTTATTTGACCTAGGTCACAAGTAAGATGCTTACACTATGTGATAATGACCTGTAACAGTTCTAGCAACATTAAAGTTGATCCCCTGACAGTCTCTCATCTACGATTTTGGATATAAGACATCTATTGAGAACAAATACATTTGATCACAATTAAACCAATTTAAACCCAGTTACTACAAAGTGTTTTGCCAAATAAGCAAATGAAGCATTAATGTAAGGATGTTTGTACAAAAACCTGGCCATCATGTTAGCTGACAAACTTCTTTTCCTTGTTAGGCTGCCATTTTAAACTGGATGATTAGGACAGAATTTAGAAATTGGATGGAGGGGGGGGAAATTAATGTGTGTCTCTCTGCAAAAGTTCAACAGGCCCACTTTGATTAGGCTTCAGTTTTAGTTCACTGTTTATCCACATTACCACTGCCAAGGAGCTTACCAGCAAATTAAGGCAAATTGCGGTCCCCTAAACAAATTATGTGCTCTATCTGAGGAGATAAATTAAATTAAGAAATTAGCACACATCCAGTATTGTACTACAGCCACTAATACTAGTGGTTCTTAGTATTTATTCTTTCTTCTCCCAAATAAGCTTCAGGGTATTTTTTGGATTTTGATACTTGATGTTTATGTGTACCTTTACCTCTCCTACCCTATATGTGATGAAAATGTACTAAATGACTACGGTTCTAAAATAAAACCAGACAAGAATCTACATTTTTGATTTAAGCCTCCTTTCAGGAGACTCTGATATCATACTTTTGTTAGGACTCAGTAGGCTGCGCTGCCTGCGCTGCCTGCGCTGCCTGCGCTGCCTGCTCTCTTCTCTTTTCCTATCACAGGTGATCGTAGTTGACAGGTGGGCATGGTGCATACCTGCAGCTCATTTTGGCAGCTCCGTCTTGGACCTTAAAAGCAGGGTGCAGTCAGCTGAAGGACGCCAGAGTGTTAAACTGTTGTGGTACGCTTTGTGGCCACTTTCACTCAACAGTCTCTTGTTTCGGCGTGATTCATGTTTCCTGTTCACAGTACTAACTCATGTCTCCTGTCTCCTCGTAGTTTGCTCTGTGCTCTGGATTACTCACTGGCTGCTCCTCCGAGCATGACGTCTCAAGCCAAGTTCCTGAATCCTCGCCGCTCAGATTTTGCTCTGCTGTCCCCTCGAGCCCCCTTGGTCTTACAAAGCCGGACAAGAGTTCCCCCTTCCTGGATTCACCCTGATTCTTTTGGCTGCTTTCTGTTCCCTGCTTCCTGCTGTTCCCTGCTTCCTGCTGCCTTTGTTCCTCCTGCTGGCTTACCTGTCACTCGGTCATCTAGTTCTACCAAGAGAAGGAGCTTTACTGAGTCCGTTCTTCCACTCCACTCCCCCTCCCCGGATAGGCTACTCATACCTGGCGGTAAGCATCACGCCACAGATCTAGATTCCGGCACTTGCCCACGTTTAATCTGTTCGTTTCTTCCCACAGTGTTCCGATCCCGACGTCTTGATGATTCGGCTGCTCATTCTATGGGCATAACATCTCCGTGTACCCCTGAGTTTTCAATAAACACCTTTAACTGCTTTTTGTCTCCCGACTGTGTTCTGCATGTGGGCCAAACACCTAAAAACCGTGACAACCTTACCATATGTTGAATGTGGGTGAAACACTGCACAAACTGTTTAAAGGTTTTCTGGTGGTTCTTCTTCCCAAGTAACCCATCATACTGACAGTTTATTGATCTGTTTGTAAACCCTAGATTGTAAAGGTATGAACTGGAACCTGTCTTATTAGATACCTTGAGATGGCAGTTGTTGTAAATTGGTGCTAAATGATTAAACTGAACAGACCTGAGAATTTCGTGGCAATAAGTGGGGGAAGGAATGCATATGTACCCCTGAATCGATTGTTCTGGCTTTTCACTTCATGCTTTATACCACATAGCATTGCCCTGATTATTGTGGATGAGGGTATGATATTTGAATACATCTTTCCCTCTATATGGACAAAAGACAAAGATGCTTGCGTCCTCTTCGCCTTGAGTAACACACTCTTCTCTTAATCTATGACTGAGAATGTAACCTTTTTTAGTTTAGAACCATGGTCATGGAGGTTATGAAATTCATCTTCGTTGTTTTATATTGTTCTTTTGTGCACTAAAGGCCATGGACTGAACAAGCCAACAGTAGCTCACCAACTGCCAGAAGTTAAAGAGGACCTTCCAAGGTCCACAGACGTTTCAGATATGGTTTATCAACATGCCGTTTATGGAAGTTAATTTGTGTTGCCGGGATTTGAATTAAAAATGCCACTGAAATTTAAATGTTGTATGTTTGTACTTACTCTTTCGGTGTTAGAATATACTCAGAAAACATTTTTAACCCCCCAAAAGGTCATTGTCATTATATCTACATAGTTGAAATTTCATTTGTTATTTTCACTGCAAGATAAAAATTCACATTACTATTTCAAAGTGATTACATTTTCAATACCTGTTTTTCAGTTTAACTTTTCAGTTTAAAAAAAAATCTGCATATAAATATTCAGCCTCCCGAGATTCAACTGGCTCAAATTCACCGTCTTAAATTCAGCGTCTAAATTCGGTGTAAAAAGGGAAGGGTTACGTCAGGTCACAGACATTACCAATGGATTGTGGTGTCCAACACCCAGCCAATCCCGTTACGTTTTCTTAGTCACGTGACGTGACGCTTGTGGCGCAGACTGAAGGAAAACCAGCATCACGGAGGCGGTCATGGAAGCTAACGCTAACTCAACGGTGAGTTTATTACTTTCATTTTTCTGTAGTATTGTTTTCCTTTGCGCATTAATTTCAATACATAGGGTGTGTCCCAATTCAAGAGGTCCAACCCAAGAAGGATTCGACATTGTGGACCGCGTCTTTCGCATACCACAAAAACCACAGAAGCCGGCTGTGAATTGGAACCTTCTAGCCTTCGCCAGCTCCCCGCTGGCCGCCACTCTTACCTCAGCGTAACTTATGTTGCCTAGCAACCATGACAGAGTGAACGACAGCTGTGAAGCTGAGTTGAACTCAGGTTAATGTTCAGTGATATTTATGTAAAATAAAAACCCTAAATAACATTAACTGACGACAAATTAAACGTTTATTAAACATACTAAACTTTTAGCAACTTAACCTCCAACCCCCCCCCCTTTTTTTTTCTTGTAGAGCATGATAAAAGTAAATGCACCGAATATCAACATTAACATTATTTTCGTCTTTTTTCTTTTTCCTAATTCGTGATTTTCTTTTGGTGTGATAAAGATGCATCAAACAACCATGCTGGTGTTTCCGCTGTTGCAGTCGCTGGCAAATTCTGGCAAGTCTGCACTGATGCAGCCCCTGAATAGAGACACACCCTTATCGCTTGATTTAAATCATGGATTTGGGAATCAGTTTCTGTTTTTTTTATATTTAGTACTTTAATTTACATTCTTTTTAGTGTAGGGTACCAAATGTTCTACTTGGCAACATTATAAAAAACCTCCTTTTGGTTTGTCAATTGATTAAAAAGCTTACTTTTTTGAAAATTAGAAATATGCATGTAAGCACATTCTGTAATTTATTTTAGATTAATTATTTTACTGTAATTTCACAGAATTTTTAGCAATGACCATTCGATTTCAGGATTAAAATTCAATGTTTTACCGACAATTTAATTACTTATTTTTTTCTCTTTCTCTCTGTTCAAGGAACTTTTTCTGGGTCATACTTTTGATAGACTGCGTGATCGTTTGGAGCACATACTGGAGCGAATGCCATTGGATCTGGACTACCTAGATTTCATCTGCACTCAAGAACTTGTTTTTAAATGCTTTGTCTTCTCAAGTAACTCTTCCTTGCAGAGATGGGTGTCATACATCATCAAGGTCTTGCCACATATTTCCAACCGTATTGACAAAAGTTAGAGCAGGAGGTGTAACAGAATTGAGCCAAGTTAAATGAAACAACTGAATAACACTGAAAAAAGGAGTGAGCGATACAGAAGAAATCACCAAACATACTTCACTTGCTTCCCTCCCTCCCTTTTTCTTTCCAGACTTACTTTCAAACTACTATTCCTGCCCATCTCCCCTCTGCCTGTTGCCCTCCCTGTTGCTCCCATTGCACTCTCACCTGAGCAAGATTAATCGTTCCAGTCGAATCACATTACCTCCAAGACCAACTCCATACTTTATACACACAAACACACACACAAACACACACACACACACACAGGTACATGGATATCGAGGGAGGGGTTTGGAGAGAGGCGAGAGACACAGGGAGATGGAGGGTGGAGGGTATTGAGGGACTTAAATGCATGGATGGTCTGCTCATTTAACTCATCACGTTATTTTAGCCCTGTACTTTATTACACTTAACTGGGACACTAGGCACTCAGTCAAACACACACACACATTCACATATATCCCTGCCCACTCATCCATCCTGAGCTGTAGCTTTGCCATAATGTGTTTATGACGTTACATGTTTAATTTGGGGAAGAGGATGATTCATGGCCCCTGATAACAATGCTTCATCATCCCAGAGCACCTATGGCATAAAGGGAGACTGTGCAGGGCAGGAAAACTCTTGTTAATGGGATGCTAATCATCTCATAACCTGGAAAATGGGCTAACAGGCCCCAACCCCTCATGCAAATGCATTTAGATGTGCTTATTTATTGATGTTTATGTGCATTTCCTTCACTGTGTAGCTGTGTGCAGGTGTGGTCTCCATGGGTTAGTGCTTTAGTGTTTGGTGTGTGTGCATGAGGGTGAATATTGATCTATTACTATGTGCTCTATCACTCTGCCAAGCCTAATGCGGAAAAATGGGACACTAAGCAGGTGCTATCCTGCTCCTGATTTATAAAACATATGCACAGCAGTAAACACCTCAATCACTCTAGGGGGCAAGACTTTGAGGATTAATAACATTTACATGCTGTGAGGGTACATGATTCGTATTTTCTATGGCTGGGGCCTCTTTAGTTTTTTAAAATACAGTAATCTTCCATTTTAAGGTGCAGTTATTAAATTCAGGAGTAATCTCTTCAAGGGGAGAAAGAAAAAATCAATTTGAGGTCAAAATGGCCAGGAGTGAACCTTGATATGAATGAGTCTTTCAGTGCTCTGCATTGGGAAATACAGTTATGCTAGTCTGTAAAAATCTTCAGTCCTCCCTCGTTTCTTTCAGTTTTAACTCTAAGTATAAAGACTTTTTTGTATTTTTTTAAAAAAGAGTGACCTTCAGCCATATGTCTTCAGGCTTTTAAAAAACTTTAAAACATTCTCTGTATCAGTTTGTTTGCTAAGAAGATACTTAGCAAAAAAGGTCAGACCTATGAATCATTCAGGCATAAAACAGCTCTAAAGCTTAAAGAATGAACCATTGTTGTGTCAACACATAACAAATTTGATGTTTCTTACTAGCAGCTTGTCACAGTCATACTACTTGTTTAAATATGAAAAAATATACCAAAGGTAAGACAATTTGAAAGACATTCAGTACTATTTTCAGTCCACAAGGTGTTTTTCAAAGAGTTATTAGCTGAAAACCAGTGCCCATATTCACAAAGATTCCTAAAACTAAAAGTAGCTCTTAGTGGCGTAATTCTAGGGAAAATCTTAGAATTTCCCGAATTCTAAGATTTGTTTTAAGAATTTTACCCAGGTAAGATAAAAGTTATTCACAAAGCTCTAAAGAGAGTTCCCATAGTGGAAAAATGTTAGGAGTAGTGAGAAGGACTTTTAGAGAGCCTAAAAGTGTCTTAAGCAGAGAAGATGGTGAAAACAGAGAGAGCTGTTTGGTTGATCCACCTCCTAAATAGTGGAAGAATTGAGCACATAAACTTCTTTAACAATCATACAATTATGAATATACAGATAAGATAAACTTTACCATTCCCATAGAGGGAAATTAATTACTTTCAGCGGCCCAACGGGTTTAAAGGGCCGCACTAGTAATGTGATTTTATTGAGGATAAATAAATAATGGGAAAAATATTTAATAATCATCAATAATAAGTGGAGAAATTTTCAAAGAATATATATAAAAGAGGTGATAATATAGTTTCTTTTCAGCACTGCTCTATTCTCTTCCAGAGCTGTGAGCTGTGCGCCAGGCTGAGCTGCTCTCCAGTTCGTTTTTTTTCCACCTTTTTTTCCCATATTATGTCAGTTATTTTGCCAAATACAATCGCTATATACAAGCAGGCAATTACAGTAAAATGCTGATAAGTGAATGCTCATTAATATCAAATACATAAAGTAGTAAAATGACTGGCAAGTAAAAATAAATAAGCAAATCAAAATAATGATGAGGATGAAAATAAGGTGCGATCAAACATTTTGATGCTGTGTGACAATTCATTTTGCTGAATTTTACCATCATGACACACAATTCTTCATCCATTGTAATCAGTTAAATTATCTCATTTGATCACTAGGAGTGCAATTGTGATGCTTTTTATCCTTGTACTATCAACCAATCACAGCTCCTGAAAGACAGCATCACACCTAGCAACAGAGTCAACCACACCTCCTCACCAAGATGAACATTTCTGTAATTTCCTTACTCAGATTCGTTCTCAGCAGTGATCTGAATCACTCTTAAGTTAAGACTCCTAGGTAGGAATTTAGGCTTAAATAGGAGCTGTCTGAGAGGACTGAGAAACTTTGTGAATACGGGCTTGTATACAGACAGAAAAAATGAAGGCTGTTCCATTTGTCAAAATGCCTCTCACTTCTTTGTTGGACAATATGATTATGATAATATGATATGAAAGTGTCAAAGAGGTGTCCAAAATATAAACTCTGAAAGACTGGATCTCAGAGGTGTGTTTACCACAGTTGGCAATTCCTTAGTGAATCGGAAATGGGTTGGACTTCCTGATAAGCAGCGGCATTTAAGCCTTCTTGGTGGACAGAGACTACTTTGTTTGCCATGTAGGATCTAAATCAATTTTCTTTTTCATCTTTGAAGCACTTTTTTTGTTATGGTTTCTTTTACCTTTAAAAAGTAGTATAAAAACAGAGTTTTTCTTACTTACTTGTGTCATTTGGCACTTATAAATCTAGGCAAAAAAGGATCATATATTGGGTTCTCCAAGGTGCCATCCTCTGGCTACCTTTATTGAACATCCATATGCTTCTCCAAGATGAGATTAAGAACATGTGTTTAAAAATAAAACTGCTTATTTGCTTTGAGTATTTATTGAAGACTCGGTTTGGTTAAACAAGGACCCCTCCCCCTCTCCACATGTTAAGGCGCACACCATATCCCGAAGAGAAGGCAATGATCACACAGTGCTTACACGTTTTATACAACTGATAATTTGTGACAAAATGACACACATTATTAACAACACATTACTTCATCTCTGCTGGGTAAATCTTAAGCCCTCCAGGTAAGACAATCTGTTATTTCACATATTTAATTGACGTCCCAGATTTGTTTTGTAATTATCGTAACCAAATACTTTGCTGACATATAGGTCTCAGAGCCAGCGTCAGAATAGGCAGTCATCAACTTAGGTCAGCATTCTTTCACATACACTGTAAACGACAGCTGTTTAAGGCTGTAAGTAAATATTCACCTACAACAGGTATTCACCTTCCCCTTTATAAGACAATTTTTTGCCAGGCATGTGGTTATGACATACAATTTTATGAGTCACACTCTTTAAGAGCACAGTTCATTTCAGTTACTAAGTGAGCCCATAATGTTATTGCATTGATGCATCAAAACTTGAATCTTTGTTTTTAGTCCCAAAAAGGCAAGGTTTATACATAAGCCCTCACACAAACTTCATGAGATGAAAGACCAAAGGGCATGCTAGTATACCTAGCCTTTACTAAAACCCACATATGAATATTCACATAAATCTGTAACTAAACCAGCCTACTCCAGTCTGAAAAGAATTGCCAGAATATGGGTTTTCCTAAAAAGAAAAAGAAAAAATATGGATATTTACCATATTACATATAATATCAAGGATCACATAAGAGCAACATTTCAATATTGGGACACTTTGACCTGCAGCGTGAACTACCCTTTTATTCTGTTCCTCTGCTCTGGAACCCACAGCTTGAAAACATGACATGTGCAGAACTTACTGACTCTGTTTAATCAGTCTGAACACATCCCTTTTTACTGTAGCTATATCTCATATAGATCAGACGTATTTTTTTCTGTTTATTTTTATGTCTTAGCTGTTTGTCTAAGATTTGCATGTGAGGCTGACATTTTATTGTTCTTTTAAAGTAGTTTATTTCCCTTTGCTCCTTTATTTTCCTGTAATGCTTTAAAAATACCTTGTGTGGAAATGATGCTTTAGAAATACACTTGTCTTGCCTAGATTTAGGTTTACATCACTGTCATAAAAATATTGGCTCAAAATACTGGCTGAAGCAGCTTCATGTGCCTGCCATAATTAATTTTAATCTTAATGAGGCGCAATAAATTATTTTAAAGTTTATCACTGATTTTTAAGATTCTTTCACCTTTAACTATATGTATATGCATGTATTTTTTCAATGTCAGTCCCTCAGCTTTATCCAAGACGTCTACTTGAGAGAAGCTGAGACTGAGACTGCCCTGGTCGGGTCTCTTTGTGTTCAGCTGAGTTTCTGAGTGTGCTGTGGTTTTAAAAAGATTGCAACACTACAACATGGTGTTAATTAAATCTAATATCTACTGTCCACATTGTGACTTCTACTTTTCTGTGGTTATGTCAGTTGCAAACCTTATACAAACACCTTCTTTCTCACTGTGCTTCACATTCTCCTCTGTCCAAGCTGTTTTATCTCTCGCCTCTGTTTTGTCATCCCTGCCTTTGCTTCCAACTCAAGCTTTTTCACCTTTACCATGTGTCAGCATTCATTTTCAATTTTCAGCTTTACAGCTGCCATTGTTTTTGTTTACTTCTTTTCTGTCATCACTTTTTTTCCTTTTCTCCTCGCTCTGCATCAGAATCTCCTCTCTCTCTCTCTCTCCCTCTCTCTCTCCTCTCTCTCTCTCTCTCTCTCTCTCTATCTCTCTCTCGTTTCATCTCTGACATTGCTGTCCATTTATTCTTTGAGTGTTGAGAACCTGTCAGCCATTCAAAATGATCACTGTTTCATTTTACATGTGTCTCTGTGGCACTGGCATTCTATAGTTGGGACTATACCCACCAGAGGCACTTTGTAAAATGAACTGGCCCTTCAGGATAGAAACAGTTAATACTACAATCAGAATGATTGTAGTATGGGGTACACCATCGTTACAGACATAGAAGCAAATCTCAAAACATGCTTCTTTTATGTGTTTCTTTTTCTATTTGAGTGTCAACTCTTTTGTCGGTTCTGAAGTGTTTCCAATTGCATTGTATCTACAAAATGGGACATAATTAGCAAAAAAAGCATTGCAAGTTTTTCTGAGTTTCCCACAACCCAGAGTCTGTATAAGCAGAGCATCCTTGGTTTATTATTACAACAAAATTGCTGCCTCCTGCTCATGCATCTGTGAGGTCCAGTTCATGGTCTACTTAATGGTTGGTTCATGTAAACAAGATGCTGAATTATTCATGACATTGCTGCAATGTATAATACTAGGTTGCTAACTGCTTGTTTTTTGTGAGTACAGAATTTATGTCTTTGCACAAAAGCTTCAGCTTTTGTTTTAACAAGAAATCTCCTTAAATTACAATATCATTGGAAAAAAAATATTTCATTACCTTAATTTATAAAGTAAAATATTCAATTGAAAACAGTTATTGACATAAACCACCTAAATGACATATGACCATTTTTCTGACTGTCTTGATAACAAATCCGACAAAACACTGTTTGTTCATGTCAGTTAGGATTACGAAAAATAACTCATATTTCGTAAATGTCAGACTCAGGACAGAGGTTTCATTTTTATTTTTATTTGGAACCCAAAGTTCATATACATTTTCTTAATATTGATTGAATGAAATTTTAAACTGTATGACTTGAAACAAGTGTTTTGTGTGTCCTTCCATAAGCTTTCCCATAATACTATGCTGATATTCAGGCCTAATCCTCCAGACAGAGCCGGTGTAAATGAGACAGGTTTTCAGCTCAGTCCACACATTTTCTGTAGGACATGTTTATGGCCATTTCAAAATGTTGAACCTGTTGTTTTTAAGTCAAATTGTAACTAATTTGGCAGTATGCTTAGAGTCAAAGCTGACAGCCTAAACCGTCCTTTGCCGTCTCTGAGAAAGGCATCTGTTTTGTCATTACATGTACAAGATTCAATTGATCAGAAACCATCATTTTAATAGGTCCTATTCATTCAGTCAATTAATCAATCTTTATTGTCAACTACAATTTGCATGGTAATCGTGATTACAGTTTCAGTTCAAACCATCCATCACATACATCACACACATTTGGGGTTCAGGGGGAGAGGTGGACAGGGGAACGGTTGACTGAGGCCATGCATGCCAAAGAACGCTAGGCGCATTCTGTCGGCTGCCAAGGACCCCACTGTGATGCGGTTTCCCATAGGGGCGCTGCCTTTTATCTCTGTGGAAAAATAGGAGCCACATTTGGGGAGGGAGAGGGAAAAAGGCATATTTCACACTTTATCCTCGACAGGGACATGATGGAAAGTTTATCAACCGGCGGTACAGTTCTGAACGCATTCAGGTGTCCGCGGGGGGAGGGGGGGTTGCAGCAGTTCTGGGCCCTTCCGCCATAACATCCAGGGGGTTTTTGATAAGGGGGGAAGCCGAAATCCAAATACACTTTTGTATTGAGAGCAAGCTGCACAAATTTTTCCGTCAGCCTTGAAGTCTTTGTTGCTGGGCTCCACCTGGCAAATCCAATATTCAGAATCTGTCGGGCTTTTCCTCCTTGAAGCGAACGTGCACATCCAAGATTTATCCCATCTCACCTTTGAGTTCAACCACCGCAGCCAGCCTACGTTCCGTCACATCCAGCTTGCGGCTCTGCAGTGTACGGTTTAGCTTGTTCACAGCCTTTGTGCGTGCATCAAATACGGCAGGCAGCCTGATCATGGCCATAATTGCAACCAACATCCTCTGTAATTGGTAGCTACATCAGGTATCCTCCAAATCCAACAGAAGAAATCTGAATATCATGAGTGCAAACATGTATACGTCTTCTACGTCCTCGACTGACAAAATAGAAAAACACACCATTCTCCACTTGTTCCAGGAGTCTAGGGTGTATCCCACGAAATGTCTCCCGTCAGGACAGGACGGGTCCCCTTTACCCTGCGTTCCCATCAAAAAACATGTGATCAATTGCATTGAGAGACCAGCAGACCAGATCCATTGTTTCAGAATTCAGGTGACATGAAGAGAGGGCTCAGAAAGACAAGACACAGCAAAGCAGGGACAGAGCAGGGAAGTGTGAGAGCAGCAGGAAAGTGTGACTGCCTCAACCGAAGCAGAACAGAACAGCCCATATTGGATATTGCAGGATTGTTGAAATTAAGTGACCAGGCAGCGTAAATTTAGGTCTACCTTAGGGGAGTTAAGCTCTCAGCCTGAATCAATAAAAAAATAAATGCACAGAGCATCCTAATTACGATCCCGCTCCTCAGGAGACTCGCGTCAAAGAATCCCCCAAAACTCTCTAGTCTTCTGAGGCCTTCCTCTTCTTCTTATAAACATTTAAGGACCAGTTTGCTTCTGGAGGGACTCTGGGCCATTTTCAAAGCATATGGTGAGAGCTACATAAACATCTAACACCGAAGCTAACAGGATATACAAACACTAGAAGTGTGCCTGCACAACCAGCAAGTGGAAACTAACAAGAATGTGCACGCACAATGGCATTACGTGAGCGCATTACAATCATTGGTATGTGGGACAACCAATAGATAAGACGATCCCCCTGGAACTGAAAGTCGAAAGAAGATTGTCTATTAACCTTTAACTTTCCTGTTTTCTTTCTTTCTTTTACCTAAATCAGTACACAACACATTAATTATATTTTCTGACATGAAAAAATTACAAATTTTACAGATGTATTTATTTACATGGTGCACGATAATTTGGTTGGAAAATATGTATATGTGAATATGTATGTTTTAAGACTCAGGATTTGTTTGGAGTTTGAATGAGGCCAACTTAGTTCTGAAAGCTAACAAAGAACAATAGTTGGTGTTCAAACAACTAGTTCATAATGCAAAAGCAGTAGGGAAAATAAAACATCATTTAATAAAATCGTGTTTTAAAAATTCTTTTATTAGTTAGAAACAATAACCTTTTGGACAATTGATCCTGAATATTAAGTTAACTAGCCATTAGAGTGAATGATACAATGAAGTGATGGACTACCCAGAAGGCATTGAAAAACGGATATGGACTCAAGTTTACCTGTCTTGACTGAATTAGCGGCCGAGCTTAACAACAAAATACAAAATCAGCTGTGGCGATATGCAGCAACCCCTCTAAATCATACCTAAACCTTTAAGTATGCTTAATATATTATAAATGTGAGGCTGGTAGCATGTTATGGCCTGTGACTGCACAGAACAAATGGTGGTAAACAAAGCAAAACTAATGTTGGCTGCTTAGCCTTACTAGAGTTTTTTTATTTTATTTTTTATTTTGCTTTAGCATTAGCAAATGAGATAACAGAGACACCAATTAGCACATGTATTAAGACTGCAAGGTCTTGATATTTGTTTTCAGGAAAAGTTATACCATTTTGGGAATAATATAATGTGTCGACTCTCCTAAAAACAGAAACATTAGGCCTTACTGACAGTAAGAAAATACACAGTTTTTGTAAACAATCTGTTTTCAACTGTATATGAAGCCCAGGAGGACACATTTAAATTGTTTTATTTCTCCTAATGCTAATAGCTTACAGCTAATCAGTCTGAAAATTCTGTTTCACAAAAAAATTAAATAGTGTGCCTGCTAACAAGTACTGTAGGCCTATGTACTTTTCAGTATATCTTTTTAGGTCGCTTTGTATGAATTACGGCACAAATGTAAACTGGCTGGATGGGGTCAGCTTGTTGTACTACTGGGATGTCAAAGAAGCCCAGGTTGCTGTATTAGTCACAAATCACACACAGATTTTGAAATCTTCTCCCTGGACCTCAAAAGTCTCTCCACCCTTTCTGCAGACTCTGAGACCTGGCTTTTCTAAATTTAATGCAATATTTAATATGAGGACATAGGGCCACTGAGCAACATTGCAGTTCAACTTTTCCTTTTTAGCCAAGGTAAGATGCATCTAACAGTTGCTGCTTCATAAGGGACTAAACACAAGAATGCAACAACAACAAAAATTCTTTGCAATTCTGCATCTTTGTTTTGCTCTACACCTTTTTATCACCACAGGTTTTCCTTCTTTCAGTTTTTCCACTAACATAAAGTTTTGTGGATATTACTCCTCATAGAGAGTGTCAGTGACTGAGGTCGCAGTCTTTTCCATGATTGTGATGACCATAACATAAGAATTATGTAGTTACAAACCTTGAAAATATTCTATTTTTTGTTTGGCATTTGTAGTAAGCTATATTATCAGAACTAACAGGAAATAGATGCTTGAAAATATATATCACTCCACAGGGTTTGATTTTTTTGAATTAAATAAACAAAATTAATTATTTATTGACAATATTCCTTGTTTATTGGGATGCATCTGTAATGCCCCCAAATTGCTGCCTATGAGAAATGATTGCTATATATAATCTGTTAGAATTGTTATTATGTTTGACCTGAAGTAATGGTGTTTGACAGCCAGAGGCTAAGACAATAATTACCAATACACAGACAGCATGTATCAAAGCTTCCTGACCAGAATAAAAATTAGTTTAGAAGGGTTGTTAACAGTGCTGTCTCCACACCACACCTGACAAGGGCACAAAAACAATAAAAATCTGTTAAGGTTCAGATTGTCTCATTTATGTTGACTTTAAGGACTAAGTTGATAACTGTGTCACTGATTTAATAACGAAGAGAGTCATCCTCCACAGTCACCCCCATCCCTGACCATTGTTCCTCTTTCCTACATTCTTCCTCCTTTGTAAATTCTTCTCCTTTTCTTCCACGTCTCCCTCTTCCCCTCTCTCAGTAGATGTCACTGCAGTTCCACCACGTGCCCGTGACATAGACTGATTGCAATGCATCGGGACTCAGACACCCTCAGGTGACGATAGCAGTGACGAAATTGACCAAAAGGGAGGGGGGAAGGTAGTGAAACGATATAACGGGGGAAAAAACAGGAGAGATAAAGGAGAGGAAAGGCGGAGCTGTATAGATGCTTTAACTTGGGCTTTACAGGTTTAAGCTGTCATGTGTTCATTCATATGTATTGCTTTCTTCTTTTATAAAAATAACAAATAAACAGTTAAAGACAAATAGTCTGTAACACAAGCTGGAAACTGTTAGGGGTGATGACTATTAACACACGCTACCGGAAACATCCTGGTGATGCAATAACTGTCATGGCC